>NC_053026.1:61855931-62125114 GCF_003073215.2 Triticum urartu
AGGCTCTATACGGTATGCCATGCTGAAGTACCGCACCTGATGTGTGCCTTGCCACATGTCTGGCAGGAGGGTACAAAGGTGATCTAGGAGTAGATCACCAGATAGTGGTCAAAATTATCCTTAGAGGAATAAGGAAATGTTTCTCGGTTATGGAGGTGATAAAGAGTTCGACGTAAAGAGTTACATCGATGCAAGCTTAACACCTATCTGGATAGCTCTGAGTAGAGATACCGGATACGTATAATGGAGCAACAATTTGGAATAGCTCCAAGTGGAACATGGCAGCAGCATCTACGATATGAAGTTTTGCGAAATACATAGGGATCTGAATATGGCAAGACCCGTTGACTACAACCTCTCTCACAAGCATAACATGATCAAACCCAGAACTCTCTGAGTGTTTATCACATAGTGATGTGAACTAGATCATTGAGTCTAGTAGACTCTTGGATGTTGGTCACATGGCGATGTGACCTGTGAGTGTTAATCACATGGTGATGTGAACTAGATTATTGACTCTAGTGCAAGTGGGAGACTGTTGGAAATATGCCCTAGAGGCAATAACAAATTGGTTATTATTATATTTCCTTGTTCATGATAATCGTTTATTATCCATGCTAGAATTGTATTGATAGGAAACTCAGATACATGTGTGGATACATAGACAACACCATGTCCCTAGTAAGCCTCTAGTTGACTAGCTCGTTGATCAATAGATGGTTACGGTTTCCTGACCATGGACATTGGATGTCGTTGATAACGGGATCACATCATTAGGAGAATGATGTGATGGACAAGACCCAATCCTAAGCCTAGCACAAAGATCGTGTAGTTCATATGCTAAAGCTTTTCTAATGTCAAGTATCATTTCCTTAGACCATGAGATTGTGCAACTCCCGGATACCGTAGGAATGCTTTGGGTGTACCAAACGTCACAACGTAACTGGGTGGCTATAAAGGTACACTACAGGTATCTCCGAAAGTGTCTGTTGGGTTGGCATGAATCGAGACTGGGATTTGTCACTCCGTGTACCGGAGAGGTATCTCTGGGCCCACTCGGTAGGACATCATCATAATGTGCACAATGTGACCAAGGAGTTGATCACGGGATGATGTGTTACAAAATGAGTAAAGAGACTTGCCGGTAACGAGATTGAAGAAGGTATCGGGATACCGACGATCGAATCTCGGGCAAGTATCGTATCGCTAGACAAAGGGAATTGAATACGGGATTGATTGAATCCTCGACATCATTGTTCATCGGATGAGATCATCGTGGAACATGTGGGAGCCAACATGGGTATCCAGATCCCGCTGTTGGTTATTGGCCGGAGAGGTGTCTCGGTCATGTCTGCATGGTTCCCGAACCCGTAGGGTCTACACACTTAAGGTTCGATGATGCTAGGGTTATAGGGAATAGATATACGTGGTTACAAAATGTTGTTCGGAGTCCCGGATGAGATCCCGGACATCACGAGGAGTTTTGAAATGGTCCGGAGGTAAAGATCTATATATGGGAAGTCCTGTTTTGGTCACCGGAAAAGTTTCGGGTGCTATCGGTAACGTACCGGGACCACCGGGAGGGTCCCGGGGGTCCACCAGGTGGGGCTACCTGCCCCAGAGGGCTGCGTGGGCCAAGTGTGAGAGGGGACCAGCCCCAGGTGGGCTGGTGCACCCCCCCACCAGGGCCCAAGGCGAAGAAAGAAGGGAAAAGGGGGAAACCCTAGGCTCAGATGGGCCTAAGGCTCACCTAGTGGTGCGCCCCCCTCTCTCCCCCCTTGGCCGCCCCCTAGATGGGATCTAGGGCTAGCCGCCACCCCTAGGGGTGGAAACCTAGGTGGGGGCGCAGCCCCTCCCTTTCCCCTATATATAGTGGGGTTTTGGGCTTCCATACACACGAGAACATCTCCTTCTTGGCGCAGCCCTACCCCTCTCCCTCCTCGTCTCTTGCGGTGCTTGGCGAAGCCCTGCTGGAGTACCAAGCTCCTCCACCACCACCATGCCATCGTGCTGCTGCTGGATGGAGTCTTCCCCAACCTCTCCTTCTCCCCTTGCTTGATCAAGGCGTAGGAGACGTCACCGGGCTGTACGTGTGTTGAACACGGAGGTGCCGTCCGTTCGGCACTAGGATCATCGGTGATTTGGATCACGACGAGTACGACTCCATCAACCCCATTCACTTGAACGCTTCCGCTTAGCGATCTACAATGGTATGTAGATGCACTCTCTTTCCCCTCATTGGTAGATTACTCCATAGATTGATCTTGGTGATGCGTAGAAAATTTTGAATTTCTGCTATGTTCTCCAATACAAAGTACACATGAATACTAGGCATTGTCATGTGTGTATACTATCGACGAACTAGCCCCCAAGCTTCTATAACATACTAGGGGCCTAGGGTTACAAATCATATATAGTCGGCTTATCACCAGTGGTGATAGAGTCCTCCGCGCCTCTTGTAGCTACTTTCGTGTTGTACGCCGAGTCCTCCACATGGGTCTTCGTATAACACGTCTTGATCCAACCTATGTGGCGTAGGATGGGACCAACCCATGAGTCCTCATGTTGACCCACCACAACTAGAAACGATGTGCCCACCACACCACACACGCAATCGGCCACTAAGACAATAAGCATATACAATAGTACAATGTTATACATGAAAGTTAATTGCATGGTGCATCCAAAAATATTTGTTCTGCATTGCGAATGTTTATATATTCTCCTAAAATATTGGTCACAAGAAAGAGAAACGAAGGGCATATCTCTCCTTGTCTCCACCGGACATACCCTCTTTCTACACCACTTTCATGTATGCACACAAACTATCTCTCGGCCCTCTAAAAGTATGCATGCCCACGACACATTCACGCATGACGATCACTGTATTTCAAGCTAAAGCACTATACGGTCACTGGAGTTCAGAATATGCTCATTACGGTCACCGTATACATTCTTGTGGTGATCATACGGTATCTAGCTCATGATACGTCTCCGTATTTTCTTGATGACACTGACGGACTTTGCATTTGATGCGTGCTCCATATTTTGTTGACGACACTTACAGTCATTGTATTTGAAGCGAAATCACGATATGGTCACTGGACTTCAGAATAAGCTCATCACGGTCACCACATACATTATGTCGTGCTAACCAACATGTGGTTGGATGGTTAGGAGGACAGTGGTTTCTCGAGCCCACCAGGGTTAAAGTCCAGGTGCTCGCATTTATCCTGTGTTAATTTCAATATTTTCCGGCGATGTGCGTTAAGTGGGAGGAGACGTTCCACTCGACTACGAGGCACCTATGGTGACTTTGTAAAATCTCAAGATCATATGCTGGCTCACTCTCTCGAAGGTGCTCATAGGGGTAGGGTGTGCGTGTGTGCGCTTATGGCGATGAGTGCTTGCGCGTATATATGAGCCCTTGCGTCTATACTGTGTTAAAAAATACATGTCATGATTATACGGTCACTGGCTCACCCGTACAACTCCGTATTTTGTTGGTGACACAATCAATTTACCAGTCAAACGTTCCACGTGGCGCGACTAGTGGTGCACCATCGGGGCGCGTAACCGTGGGGCCCACCTGTCAGCCCGTATATGAAAGAAAGAAATGGTAGTTTGAGTCTGTACTGTGTTAATAAAATACATTTTAGGGTGATCATACTGTCACTGACTCACCATACAGCTCCGTAATTTGTTGATGACACGATCAATTTACCAGTCAAACGGTCCACATTCAGCAGCGCACATTACCATAGGGCCCACCCGTCAGCGCGTATATGAAGGATAGAAATGGTAATAAACTAGTGGTCGGTGGGTACTCGAAGTCATGAGACCTCTGGTTGGCAGTCGCCGGCGGTGGGGGGCACGTTGATTCGGCGGTGGGGTGGGAATCGCCGGATAAAAAGCTCGACGCGGGGGGCCTAGAGGGATGGCAGGTGCGGCGGCGGACTGGTGGTGGGGAGTGGTTTCGGGGCAGGCAGGGCGGCGTCATGGCGCGGGCCGGCGGTTCGGCCGGTGGTGGCTGGCGGCTCAGGGGGGGGTGGAGTTTGATGATAAACTACAGGCCCTTGATTTCGTATCCAACAGCTGGAAAATCTAATGACCAGAGATGAAAAAGTCAGTCGACTGACGTGTAGCCTCACCCCACACGTACACATGCACGCACACAAGACACACACGCATGCAGGCGTGCAACACTGACATGTACACATAACAGACACACTCACGCATGCATGCGTGCAACACTGACACGTACACATGCACTCACGAACACACGCACGTACGCACACATGCATGCAACACTGAAACATACCCTTGCACACACGCAACACTCGCACGCCTGCATGCACACAACACACGACGCAAGACACACGCTCAACCTATACGTGCATGCACCCTTTGTTAATGACATGGATTGTTACGGGTATTAATCAATCTTATCTGTGATAAGCAGAACATTGATGTTTGCAGTGGTCTTTATGAATCACAATGTATCGAACGGGCTATCAACATAGTAGGCTTATCTACATGAAAAGGATGACATCACACTCCATGAACAACCATCGGTTTATGAAATGCCCGCTTCTGACCGCCCTAGCCCACCAAAGGTTCCTCTTCTGTGCGCTACCTGCGTTGGGTCATTGACATGCAGGCCATGTACCCAAAGAGCCCACACGTCAGTGAAAGAACGGTGCGGTGTCCTACGTCAGAGTCGAGGGCACCACTCGCTGCACGCCCGACTAAACACGCCTCCTTGCCGCATTCAAACGCCTCCATGAAACCCGCCCGTGTGGAAGCTGAGAAATCCACTCTAGACACACGTCCGTTCATGACCGGGCCGACATTAAACACAACGCCGGCCGAGCTCCTCCCATCCGCCGTCTATTTAATCTCCTATTTAAACAAGGCCAAACGCCGGCCAAGAATCGCACACCTCCGCCGCTCCCCTATCTCCTCCTTCAGCATTTTGTCCACTCTTACAATGGCTTACGAAGAGTAGTTATTTCGCACAAGCCATTTGTCTAGGTTTGTATCTCTCTCACACACACCCACGTAGGTGGGGGACGTGCACGAAGAGAAGAGGTGCACGCACGACGCACGTACTCCCGTCTCTTTCCCAACCACACCCGCGCGGGTACATGATGGAGCTCATTTTTGTACGAAAAGGCAACCGATGTGGTAATTTGACCGTGTACTAGTTGTCCACTTGGTGGAGGGAGGATCGTCTACCACGGGTGAACAAACAAATTGCGACCTGACGCGTTATGTTAAAAGAGAGGAAAACCATGTGGGGCCTACCTTAGAGGCATGGATCTATACTCTGGAGTACTTTTGATGTGTCCCGTCAACTCGTAGAACGAGGAGAAGCTTGATTAGTACACCGTCTCCCCCGCCCACAGGCGTGATGGCTCACAGGATGAGGTGAAGCTTGCTTACTAGTAGTAGTACTGTACGCCTTATGCCCGCTCCCTCGCCCACGTGCGCGGTGGCTCGCAGGACGAGGAGAAAATTTTACTACTCTCTCCGTTTAGTCCTCGTCCCTACTACCTTGGTTAGAGAGATTATCATATTTTTTGGAATATATATGTTCTTTAGTACTCCCTCCATTTACTTATACAAGGCCACTATAAAAAAAATACATTTTGCATCTATACAAGGCCACAAATAGTAATCGAGACAAAAGTTACTACTCCCTCCTTTCCAGTTTATGGCTCAATTTCAAAATCTCTCCAACCAAGGTAGACGGTGAGTGGTCGAATTAATTTCGTACTCCTAGTTTGCACAAGTAATTAGTACGCTCGTTTTTCTCAAGAAGTTATGTTTACCGAGGCATTAATTAGAACGAATGCATGAATGACCACTAAAATTCCATGAACTTCTACATGCATTGGTGAGTTTTCTCTTGACACTGCTTGCATCGGGTGATCTAACGCACCTCGAAATCCAACATGTGATGGTACTACTACTAGTAGTAGAATTGAGACTTATAAAATGGAAAAACGAATGTTTTTTAGATGAGCCCTATAAACCCTAGTGGGTAGGTACTCCGTAAAATCAGATTTTCCCAAAACTAAGTTGCTCAACCTTTATTTGCTTGTTTTCCTTCCTGCCTCCTTGCCTCGAACAGACTATGCCAAACTCCTCTGCCTGCCGCGCGGGAAAAGACCCAACCTCGCCTTTTTTTAGTCCGGGTTTGTATCGATGGATCGCGCGAAGCAGCAAAAACCCAAGCCGTGTCTTGTACTCCTCCATAGACGCTCGCTTTCATGAATTCTATACTTCTTGTCGCCGATGTGTGGGACATACAGCAACTGGGTCAACGTGTCAAGCACCAAATAACAGTGCAGAACAACAGGGGGACGCACCCCAGTCGTACCGCCCAAGTAGTAGTAGTAATGAGCAATGAGACGTCAAATCACAATGCCGCACCTTCCCAGATGGACGAAGCAACCATTATTTCACACTTCGTTTCGCCATCATCTCAAACCACGTAGTATTGCTTCTGCCTCAAGAGGGACACGTGCATCTCCTTGGTACATCATGACACGTGGGACCGCATGACAGGCCATGCTCCCCCCGATCGCTCGGTAAAATCACCTCATTTTTACTAGTATACTTCCTCCGTATCGGTTTACATGGCATGCACATCGTTCTAGGTTGAGAATTTAACTGGCTATATATATGATGAACATTATATGTTTAGAAACTACATCCGCTTAATAATCCAATGATATACCTTTTGTGAGATAGTAACTCAGATTTAGATAGTCAAATGGATGACCTAGAACTACGTGCACGCCCTGTAAACCGATACGTCTAAAAAAACGAGACGGAGAGGGTAGTTTATTACGTATCTTTTTAGATCAATATAGTCGGGATTCACCAAGGAGCAAAACCAAGTGGTAGGTTGCACCTGTCGTGTTGGCGTAGCGACTCAAGCAGGGTCAGTCCGCACACGAAATGGCGACACACTTAACAGGACCCCTTTGGACGACATGTAGCTCATCCATCATCTTGTTCCACGTGTGATGCACCAAATTACAGTTCGGAGTAGCGGTTGGAATTGGAGGCACCCCGGTCGTAGCGCCGCGGTAGTAGAAAATGAGCGATGAGGGGTCAAATCACAAAGCCCCACCTTTCCCGCATTAAGCTGGACAGACGAAGCAACCATCATTTCACTCTAGGGTGCAAGAGCATAAAGAAAAGAGAAAACCAATGATGCGTGCGACAGCTACCTAGGGCACCCTAGGGTAGGGGTCTCCACTACAGGTCTTTTTTTTGAAAGCGCCTCCACTACAAATCGGCTTCTTCCTCGTCCTCTTGAAGAAAACCGATGATGCGTGCGGCGGTAGTGTTTGTAGGAGTACTACTAGGGCGTGCGGGGCCATGTCGTAGTAAATGGGGGAGGGATTGAGTTCAAGTCGATGCCTTAATTATGGTGGGCTTCCTGGTTTTACGGGAACGGGGCAGCATTTTGGGTTTGTGTGTCGGTGTCAAAACCGACGGATCTCGGGTAGGGGGTCCCGAACTATGCGTCTAAGGCTGATGGTAACAGGAGGCGGGGGACACAATGTTTGCCAAGGTTCGGGCCCTCTTGATGGTGGTAATACCCTACTTCCTGCTTGATTGATCTTGATGATATGAGTATTACAAGAGTTGATCTACCATGAGATCGTAGAGGCTAAACCCTAGAAGCTAGCCTATGATTATGATTGTTGTTCTCGTCCTACGGACTAAACCCTCCAGTTTATATAGACATCGGAGGGGGCTAGGGTTACATAGAGTCGGTTACAGAGAAGGAGATCTACATATTCGAATCGCCAAGCTTGCCTTCCACGCAAAGGAGAGTCCCACCCAGACACGGGACAAAGCCTTCAATCTTGTATCTTCATAGTCCAACAGTCCGGCCAAAGTATATAGTCCGGCTATCCGAGGACCCCTTAATCGAGGACTTCCTCAGTAGCTCCTGAACAAGGCTTCAATGACGATAAGTCCGGCGCGCAGATTGTATTCGGCATTGCAAGGCGGGTTCCTTCTCCGAATACTCCATAGAAGATTTTGAACACAAGGATCGTGTCCGGCTCTGCAAAACAAATCCCGCACACCGCCATAGAGAGTACAATATTCCCCAAATCTAATCCGCTGACAACTTTTCCTAACGTGACCCCATGCCATGATCTGGTCTTTATTCGAACCGTTCTCCCTAACCAGCTACTACGCATGTCGCGAGGCGGTTTTATGGGCATGTCTTATTGAAGCAGAGATCGTGTCCCCTATCTCGGGATTCTCATCAATACAGGTATGGGTAATCCAACTGCGTCTTTAGTGCGATGCTTGGGGAATAAGAGAGTTTACCGGGCAAGTGGGGAGGCGCTGGATCCCTGCCGCCTTTATAAGGAGATAAGGACTCCCCTTTTTCACCCACGCCTTCTTCTTCTGCTTTATCCATTCCCCTCTGCTTGAGCCCCAGCGCCCAAGCGTTCGTCCTCTCCGGCCACAAAGGCCTTCCGAAAATGTCTGGATCTAGAGCAGGAGGCAAATGGATGGCCTCTACCGTCCGGGAGAAGGATATCAAAAAGCTTCGGGAGGCCGGGTACCTGGCTCGAAAAATCAGCCACCGTCTCTCGACGGCAGGACAGATCGTCCCTACTCCGAAACCCCATGAGAGGGTTGTTTTCCTCCCTCATTTTGTCCGCGGGCTGGGGTTTCCCCTCCACCCATTCGTTCGCGGCATCATGTATTACTATGGGATCGATTTTCATGATCTATCCCCCAATTCCTTCCTCAACATCTCGACGTTCATCATCGCGTGCGAGGGCTTTCTCCGTATCGTGCCACACTTCCGCTTATGGCTGAAGATCTTTAATGTGAAGCCCAAGGTAGTGGGCGGTGAGCACACCAAGTGCGGAGGCACCATGGTGAGCAAGATGCCCAACGTCACATGGCCAACAGGTACTTTCAATGATTCCGTCAAAGGGTGGCAGCAGCAGTGGTTTTACATCACTGAGCCGCGCGGCACGAAATGGGTCGCTGCTCCTGAATTCCGATCCGGAGCCCCCCCTGTGGCTTACATCCTGGCCCAAGAAGGGCCTGGATTGGTCTTCTTCCAACGAGTTTTCGGCTCTCCAGACACGCGTCAAGAATACGGAAGACAAGAATATCAAACTTGTCAATGTAGTCCAGGTGATGTTAGTTCGCCGGATCCTTCCTTGTCAACACCGGGCTTGAAATTTATGGGAATTCGACCCGGCCAAGCACCAGACCCTGCGAGAGCTCTTTGGCTCCTCACACAAAGATATCTGGAAGGTGCTTTTTAAGTTCGGCAAATCATGGCCGGACTCAGCCGAGGACCGTGGGTACCACCTGTCCCGCCCCACAATTTCGGTAAGCCATTATAAGTTTTATTTGCATAACCCAAGGGAGACGCTTAATGTGTTTTCCACAACTCTCCTAGGGCTAGACGAAGAAGGCGGGGCAGATCTACTGTCCGGCCCCGCTACCTGAAGAACCGACCGGCCCGCTTCTAATGAAGATGCTGGTCCCAGCGCCCTACAAGGCGTCAAAGAAGAAGGCCGAGAGAGGGGCCAAGAAGACCAGGGGCAGCCTCCGTCATCGTGGCGCCTCGGACACGATATCTGAAGACTCCAATGCCCGTTCTTCCTCCAAAGAGGACGACGAGGAGGAAGACGAATCCCCAGCGAGGGGAAGAAAGAAAAGGACAGCCTCCACATCGTTGGAGGCCGAGTCGCCTAAGAAGGGAAAAACTCCTCTTCCAGAGGAGTCCACCGCCGCTGATAGCAACCCGGAGTGGGATCCCAGGGTTCAGCCCCTGGTGAACTCGTGAGTACATAAAATCTGAACACGTTTATGCGTCCAGACTCATCATGGCACAATATTTTAATCTAGGCCATACTTTTTGCAGTCCGGCGAGGTCCCGCGCGGAGCAATTCTCGTCGGAGGATTTGCTAGGCTCGGATGCTATGGAGAGTGGGACACCCCCAAAGGCCCATTCCCCCAAACATGTGAATAACACTGATGCTTTGTCCCAGGAGCACCCATGCCAAGGAGGGGGGGGGGAGATTGCCAAGGTGGCGCCAGGAGGCCAAACGTCAGGGGCCGAACACATGGGAGAGAAGGCTCCCATGGGCATCGTCGGTGGGAGCCATCTTGAATTCGGCCCGCAACCGGACGCAATTCCGGAGACCAATATGGTTCCAGAGTCAGGCAGGCGGCCTTGCTCGGCTAGAGGGGGTGTACCTGTTCCACCGGTAACCTCTGTCCAACCAGAGGTGCTGGATACTTTATTGGTGGCGCTGAAAAGCACCTCCATCATCGATGAACACCGTGCCCTTATGGGTGTGGTGATTGAGAAGATTCAGTCTATGGAGAGTGGACTGAATGAAGCCTGTATTAGCCCTATAAGAGTCTTTGAGGTATGTTTTATGAGGTTTCGAAGAGTGTCATAGTATAGATGGTAGCTCCTGATACACTGTTCGGTGAGAGAAAGAACAGGACAGAGGATCAAATCTATGTTCGCAGGAGACTCACTTGATGACATTTACCTCTCTTCTTTTATAAACAGGCGTCTGTAGCGACTGCCGCCTCTCATACTGTGGAGGTCTCCGGACTAAATCAAAGTCTGGAGCGGGCCACAGAAGAATTGGTCCAGTTGAAAAGGCAGTTGGAGGATAAACAAGGTATGCACAAACCTTGCTCACGTTCAGTGTGAATGAATTTAAAATATGTTTTATGATTTGCGCCAGGAGCGATGACCGAAGTCGAGGCTCTTAAGAAGGCTGTCGCTGATGCCGAGAGAAAGGCAACCGCAGAGCGGGCTCTTCGTGAGAAGCACGAGGCCAGGGTTATTGAAGCTGAGAAAGAGCTTCAAGAGGTCGTGAGAAGATGTGAGGCCTTGGAGCAGAGTCTAATGGAGAAAGAATCCGAACTTGCCAAGGCTCATCAGGCCGCATGCGATGCCCAAGGGGAAACCCAATGTGCCTTGCAGGAGATCCAAGAGGCGAGGGAGATCGCGGCGGGTAAGGCTTGCTCCATGTATGGCAAGTGTTTGGGGAGAAAATCATGTTTCTAATCTTGAGTTCAGATTTCTCCAGGGGTATTTGCGGAGCTGCCACGCAGCATATCTGATGCCGCACAATTCTACCGAGCCAAAGAAAGGAACACTGCGGATAAGCTCTTCTGGTCACAGTATCTGGCACCGAATTGTCCGGTGCCTTTTTCCGATCAACCGAAATAGCTGATCGAACTGCATAAGGCGGCGGAGCTAGCCATGAAGGATTTGATTATCCGGCTATGGCCCGCTGAGCCGAGTCCAAGCAGCTACTTCGGGCTCGTGAAGCGGCTTGCGAGTGCCTGCCCTCGACTTGACATCGTCAAGCGGTCGTTCTGTATAGAGGGTGCGCGAATGGCCTTTGTCTGCGCAAAGGTGCACTGGGGGAAGATGGATGCTGAAAAGCTGGTGACCGAGGGACCGCCGGAGGGAAAGGAGCACCGCAAGCCTGAGTTATATTATGAAAGTATCCTGAAAGGATCCTGCCTTGCGGCGGAGCAATGCACCAAGGACATTATATTTCCATGAATACAATCATGTTGTCCTTTGTAATGTTGAACAAGGTCATTTCTATTATTTATTGCCTGTTATATGAAAGTTTATCCTCCTGCGTGGCTTTTTTATATATTAATCCTGAGAGTTGGCCAGTCGTCGGCTTCTGCCCCCACGTAGGAAGTACGGGGGTGTTCGGGATAAACCTGATCACTCTTTATCCCAGTTTTGGGTCCTTCAAAGGAGGTGTTCAGCACAACGAACCAGGCAATCGGACTATAGGGCTTTATCACTCTCACTTAGCCATAGGAGCTTTAGAAAAGGAAGGTAGGCGCATCGCCTGGTGTTCGGAAGACCGCACGAGGGGCTCTATAAGCACCTGATCAGAAGAAAAGCCGATCCATCGCATGCTGCATTGGTTATGGCATTATGCGGGAGGAATCATTAAAGATTTTACAACCTCTCGAACAGCTGACCAACTCTCGCCGTATCATGACAATCTGTTTTCAGCTTTCTCTACTGAGGTGCTTGTAAGTGTCAAAACCGGCGGATCTTGGGTAGGGGGTCCCGAACTATGCGTCTAAGGCGGATGGTAACAGGAGGCAGGGAACACGATGTTTTACCCAGGTTCGGGCCCTCTTGATGGAGGTAAAACCCTACGTCCTGCTTGATTAATATTGATGATATGGGTAGTACAAGAGTAGATCTACCACGAGATCAGAGAGGCTAAACCCTAGAAGCTAGCCTATGGTATGATTGTATGTTGTCCTACGGACTAAAGCCCTCCGGTTTATATAGACACCGGAAAGGGCTAGGGTTACACAAGGTCGGTTACAAAGGTGGAGATATACATATCCGTATCGCCTAGCTTGCCTTCCACGCCAAGTAGAGTCCCATCCGTACATGAGAGGAAGTCTTCAATCTTGTATCTTCATAGTCTAACAGTCCGGCCAAAGGATATAGTTCAGCTGTTCGGAGACCCCCTAATCCAGGACTCCCTTAGTAGCCCCTGAACCAGGCTTCAATGACGATGAGTCCAGCGCGTAGTGTTGTCTTCGGCATTGCAAGGCGGGTTCTTCTTCCGAATACATCATGGAAGAATTTGAATACAAGGATAGTGTCCGACCCTGCAAAATAAGTTCCACATACCACCGTAGAGAGAATCATATTTCCACAAATCTTAATCTGCCGACACGTTTTGGCAACATGACATCATGCCATGGCTCGGTGATTATTCGAACCGTTTTTCTTTAACCAGCTCCACACATAACGCGAGGTGGTTTCTTAACACGTCTTGTCGAAGCAGAGATCGTGTTCCCCTAATTATGAGATTCTCATCAATACGGTTGTGGGTAACCCAACCGCGTCTAGGACTCCTAGATTATAGGCAAGTCCCAAACGGCTACGGAGGGGACGCTTGATATTCACCCTCTTTATAAAGTGACAAGGCTTTTACTTTTTTCCCTCCTGTGCTCAATCGAACCCTTCCCCCTCCTCGAGTTCTAACACCCAAAGCCCAGGTCAGGTGCTTCGGACCTTCAATCATGTCCGGATCTAGCCTTCAAGGCCGGTGGATGCCCTCCTCCGTTACGGAAGAGGATATCAAGAAGTTGAGGGAGGCCAGATACCTGACCGCCGAGGTTTCGCATCAGCTGCCTGCCCGAGGGCAGGTCGTCCCTACTCCCGAACCCAACGAGAACGTTGTGTTCATCTCCCACTTCCTCCGAGGTCTAGGCCTCACTCTGGATCCCTTCGTTAGGGGTTTGATGTTCTATTACGGGCTAGATTTCCACGATCTAGCCCCGGACTCCTTTCTCCACATCTCGGCATTTATTGTCGTGTGTGAGGCCTTCCTCCGCATTGCCCCTCACTTTGGCCTGTGGCTCAAGACCTTTGACGTGAAGCCAAAGACGGTTAAAGGGCAGTATGCAGCGTGCGGAGGCACATTAATAAGCAAGATAGCAGGAGCTTCATGGCCAAAGGGTTCCATTTCAGAGGTGTTTGGATTATGGCAATGGGAGTGGTTTTATATCATAGCTCCTAGAAGTGCCAAGTGGGCGGCTGCCCCTGCCTTCCGCTCGGGCCGTCCACCACAACTGATGTCATGGATTAGTAGAGGGCTGAGCTGGGGTCCAGCCAAGCACGTGCCTGTACTACAGAGCCGCATTCAAGATCTCTTCGAAGGAGATTTAAGTTTGATTATGGTAATGCAAGTCATGTTGGTTCGACAAATCCAGCCGTGCAAGCACTGGCCCCTCCGTATGTGGGAGTTCAACCCAGAAGGACCGCGCACTATTTAAAATTCCTCGGCCTGACACACGAGGAGATGTATAAATCATTCTTCGGACCCCAAATAGAGTGTCCGGACACTATCGAGGACGTGGGCCTGAGCAGCAACCGTACCGCCGACCAAGTAAGTAATCCTCTAGCCGAACACACCGTCTTTCATTTATCATGACGTCATTCTGAAGAATTGCTCTTTGACCAGGACTGGCTAACAAAGATGAAGATGATTTGGTGTTCGGCCCCCCTTCCTGAGGGTTTGGAGAATCCGGTACTGGAAAAGATGCTCGAGCTAGCACCTTGCCCGGAGCCCTCAAAGGAAGATAAAGGGGGGAATAATGAGGTCGGAAGCGGGCCCCCATCGCTACCAATTCCAACCGAGGGAATGAGCGCCTCCGTGAAGGAGGATAACCAAGGGGAAAAATCTGACCTTCTCTCGCTTTGGGGAAGGAAGAGGATTGCCTCTGAAGATCCGGAAACCAAGGCTTCCAAACGGGAGAAGAAGCCTCCACCAGAGAGTCCTACCTTGGAGGGTGCTCTTGCCGCACAAAGTCCGCGCGAGGATCAGCCCTCCGACGAGCTGTAAGTAATCAAAAGGTACTTTAATAGTGGAGATATACTACCTTACCTCTGAGGAAAATAACCGAAGCATTTATCTTGCAGTTCGAATCTTAGCCCTTCTCAGCAGAGCTCGTCTTCGGGGGATCTTCTTCCAGAGATGATGGAGAGCGAAATGCCTTCCCCGCTCAAGAAGCGGGCGACCTTGAAGTGTCTTCATGGAGGGCCTCTTCGGATCCGGTGAGGCCAGAAGATAATCCTATAGTCACCCAAAGTTCCCAGCGTCCGGCTCTTGAAGAGAGCAAACAAAAGAGTCCGACACCGTCTGGTATGCGGTCGGACGTACTGAGGGAGCTGTTGGAGCGAGCGGCCATCTCAGAAGAACACCATACGTTGATGGGTACAGTGATGGAAAGAATTTCGTCCACCGAAAGCGGATTGCATGAAGCTTTTATGAGTCTACTGACGGGCTTTGAGGTACGTGAAATGATATAATTTTTGATAGTACCGCACATTTTGTGCCCTGTGTAGATAGTAGCCCCTGAGACGCTGGTTGTCGTCGAGAATGACGGCGAACAGAGGATCGTAGTCCCAAGTAATAACCAAACCGCCTTTATGTGAAGGTGGTGGAAGCTCTGGTGGCTAGCCAGACTAATGAGTTTGCCGAACTAAAGCGACAACTGGATGCGGCAGATGCCGACATCGACGAGGCACAGGGTAAGTAATGTTTTTTGGTGAATGTCACATAGTAAGAGCAGCATAACTCTAGTATCTTTAATATGTTGTGACTACAGATGGAGCTTCCACCGTGGAGACCCTTCGGGCGGAACTTGCCCGAGCCAAGGAACAAGCAAGAATTAGTAATGCGACCGCTTTAAAGGCGGCCAGAGAGTTAAGAGCCTAAAAGGCTGCACATTGCGAGAGCAAAGATAAGATGGCCAAGATGGCTATAAAGTTGAAAGACACTGCCGACCGCTGCCAGCTCCTTGAAGAAGAAAATCGAGCGAAGGCGACGGACCTTGAAAAGGCCGCGGTGGCGACCAAATACACCCGCTCTCCTATGAGGGAAAAGAAGGAAGAGCTACGTGAAGCCGGGGATATTGCGGCTGGGAAGCCCTTTTTGCTGCGGAGGAAGTTCGGAGATCCGTGGTATGCCCCTCTGGATCGGCTGTGGAGTTCGGCAGACGCAAATATGTACTTGGCGGCGAGCGCTGTAGATGCGGCCGAGTACTTTCGAGATCAAACAGAGCGTGAAGTGGACAAGCTGTTCTGGTCGCAGTTTAATGTTCGAGAGCGTCCGCTTCCATTGACTGATCAGCTAGCCGAATGGGCCGAACTCAACAGGTTGTCCGGACCCACCATGAGGTCCGTCGTAGATCATCTGTGGCCGGAAAAACCGAAGCCGAACAGCTATTTCAGCTTAGTGCAGCAGTTCCTTGGAGCGGTGCCGCGCATCAATGCGATGAAGAGGTCGGCGTGTATAGAGGGCTCGCGGATGGCCCTTGCCCGTGTCAAAGCATACTAGGCGGAGATGGATGCTACCACTGTTGCGGCGCAGGGTTCGGCCATAGGCCGAGTGGCTGTGGAGCACTATTTCGAAGAAGTTCTCGAGGGCGCTCGTTTGATAGAGGCCTAGTTCTCGAAGAATATTATGTTTGAGTGACATCTATTCCCATTGTAAACACAATGTTTTTATGAAATTTATTAAGGTTGTATTTATACTTTTTCCCGAAAGTAATATGATGCCTCCTGTGCGGCCGTTTATGTATACATGTGTATAACCTGAAAGATTGCAGTCGTCGGCTTCAGCCCCCATGCATATAATGCGGGGGTGTTCGCAGAAAACGCGTATTCAGACTTAATCCAACGTCTTGGTCCTAATAAGGAGGTGATGGCGCAGCAAACTAGGCAACCAGACTATAATGCTTTAACACTTTCACTTAGCCATAGGAGTTTGATAGTGGGGCTACTATATAGCCCCTGGTGGCTTCGCACTCTCCCGAATTTGGGGTGCGTATATGCCTGGCTGGAAAACGGCCCTTCGTTAAGGCAGAGGAATTCTAACATTCCGATAGGTCATCGAGTGGTTGACCAGTCTCGCGCTATATCATGACAGTCAGTTTTCGGCTTTCTCTACTGAGGTGCTCGTCCGGATGAACCAGGGCACAATCGCAGTAGTTCTCCTGGTGCTGCCTTAGCCGATAGAGCGGAACGTAAGGCACCAAAACACAGGAGCCGGGCAAACCCAACATTTGACCAAAGACATGATTCGAAGCTGGTGCATATAAGGCCAAACTCGCGACGCCGAACAGTCCCTAAGGTATTCGGTCTTTATGGTATAAACTGGGCCTAAATAGTGCCCTTTGTAAGAAGCCCCTTGTGTCCAGGTACGTGCATTATTCTGACGTGGCCACATGCCAAGACGTCAGCATGCTTCTCAATTGTACTGAGAATCCGAGGGATGTCTATCAACAAGAGACAGTAAAAAAAGGTTTACGCAGGGTCTGTGTCTCCGTTGTGCTGTATCCTGGACGGGTGTAGCACGATGGTCATCTGTAAAAGAGAGAAACTTAGGTGAAAAGTTGTGGTGCAAAAAGGTAGGTTTAAAGAAACCATGTACAATTCAAGATGAGTAAAATTTGCCACTTGTCTGCGCGCGTTGAGCCCCTTGTATGTGTAATAGGGGTGTGGCCATCAAACCTATATGAATTACATATAGATGCGCCGGACTCGTCTAACTGTGTCCGTGGTCTTGACGACCTATTAAATGCTTTAGTTGGTGAGGCCGTTTTTAGTGTGTGGCTGCCAAAACAGTCGCACTATCTTCGGCGCACAAGGATCGCTCAATATTTCCATTCACTGTAATGATGCCACGTGGACCGGGCATCTTAAGCATGAGGGAAGCGTAATGCGGTATTGCATTAAAGCGAGCGAAAGCTTCGCGTCCAAGTAGTGTTTGATAGCCACCTTGGAACGGAGTAATGTGGAATGTTAAATTTTTGCTACGGAAGTTATCGGGGAAGCCGAATATAACCTCTAGTAGCAGGGAGCCCGTGCAATGAGCCCCTGGGCCTGGAGTTACTCCTTTAAAGGTAGTATTGCTGTGGCGAATTTTCGTTGGGTCTATCCCCATTTTGCGGATTGTGTCCTGATATATCAGGTTTAGACTGCTGCCACCGTCCATCAGGACTCGTGTGAAGAGGTATCCGTCAATTATTGGGTCTAATACCAAGGCAGCCCATCCTGCATGCTGGATACTTGCTGAGTAATCCCGATGGTTGAAAGTGATCGGTTGAGATGACCAGTGGAAGGATTCCACGGTGATAGGCCCTTGGGCATATTTCTCTGGGAGTGCCGCTTTGTTTCTCCCCTTGATCATGTGTAACACGTTTACTGTTTTGACTTCTGGTGGAAATATCTTTTGTTCCCCAGTGTCTTGCTTGAGAGGTTCATCCTCGTCTTCGCTTGGTGTTTCCTCCCCCTTGTGTATGGCGTTGAGCTTGCCGGACTGCTTGAAGACCCAACATTCTCTGTGGGTATGATTAGCGGGTTTACCAGGGGTGCTATGGATCTGACATATTTGGTCCATAATTTTGTTTAAGCTGGATAGTTCGTCTTTGCTGCCTTTAGAGGGCGGCTTTTGCTGACCTGGCCGAGAGCTTCTGAATCCGGCCTTTACTGCTGTCGGTGTCAAAACCGGCAGATCTTGGGTAGGGGGTCCTGAACTGTGCGTCTAGGCCGGATGGTAACAGGAGACAAGGGACACAATGTTTTACCCAGGTTTGGGCCCTCTTGATGGAGGTAAAACCCTACGTCCTGCTTGATTAATAATGATGATATGGGTAGTACAAGAGTAGATCTACCACGAGATCAAGGAGGCTAAACCCTAGAAGCTAGCCTATGGTATGATTGTTGTATGATGAAGTTGTCCTATGGACTAAAACCCTCCGGTTTATATAGACACTGGAGAGGGTTAGGGTTACACAAAGTCGGTTACAATGGTAGGAGATCTTGAATATCCGCATCGCCAAGCTTGCCTTCCACGCCAAGGAAAGTCCCATCCGGACACGGGACGGAGTCTTCAATCTTGTATCTTCATAGTCCTGGAGTTCGGCTGAAGGTATAGTCCAGCTACCCGAACACCCCCTAATCCAGGACTCCCTCAGTAGCCCCTGAACCAGGCTTCAATGACGATGAGTCCGGCGCGCAAATTTTCTTTGGCATTGCAAGGCGGGTTCCTCCTCCAAATTCTTCATAAAAGTTTGTAAACACCAAGAGTAGTGTCCGGCTCTGCAAAATAAGCTTCCACGTATTGCCATAGAGAGAATAATATTAACACAAATCTAATCTACTGACGTATTCCGCAGCGTGACATCACACTACGGCCAAGCCTTTGTTCGAATAGTTTTTGCTTTTCCACCTCAGCGTGTTTTGCGAGGCGGTTTCCTTGGCACGTCTTGTCAAAGCAGAGATCGTGCCCGTTAGCATGTTTTCTCGATGAAAGGCGAGTCCCAAACGGTTACGGGGAGGGCTCCTGGTATTCAACCTCTTATAAAGAGACCAAGGCCTTACTCCTTTTCCCCAATCTCAAAACAAGTTCGCCTGTCGCCTCGAGTTCCAACACCCTAGGCTCCAGATTCCAGGCGCTTCGGACTTTCGACAATGTCTGGTTTCGACCTTCAAGGCCAATGGATGCCCTCCGTCACGGAGGAGGACGTGCTAAGGTTGAGAGAGGCCAAGTTTTTGACCGCCGAAATTTCGCATAGGTTGCCTGCTCAAAGGCAGGCTATTCCCAGTCCCCAGCCTGGTGAGAGCGTAGTGTTCATGTCTCACTACCTTCGGGGTTTAGGCTTCCCGATGGATCCCTTCGTGAGGGGGCTGATGTTCTATTATGGGATGGAATTTCATGACCTAGCTCCAGAGTCCATCCTCCACATTTCCTCATTCATCGTTGTGTGCGAAGCGTTCCTCCGTGTTACTCCTCACTTCGGATTATGGCTCAAGACTTTTGGAGTGGAGCCAAAGATGATCGAGGGACGGCACGCAGAGTGCGGAGGTGCTGTCATAAGTAAGAATGCCGATGCTCCATGGCCCGAGGGCTCCTTCCAAGAGGAGCTCGGCTTGTGGCAACGAGAGTGGTTCTATATCACCGCTCCCAGGAGCGCCAAGTGGGTGGCGCCTCCTGCCTTTTGCTCGGGTCCCCCACCACGGCTAGCGTCATGGGTCAACAAAGGATTAGATTGGGGGTTATCCAAAGACGTGCCCCTGTTGCAGGGCCGCATTAGGGATCTCTTAGAAAGAGACCTCAGCCTGGTCAAAGTGACGTAGGTCATGCTGATTCGCCGAACATTGCCCGGCAAACGTCGCTCCCTTCGTTTGTGGGAGTTTAATCCGGAGGGACCATGAGCTCTCCAGCATTTTATGGGCGCAACGCCCATGGAGATGTATAAAATGTTCTTCGGATCACAAGCAATGTGTCCGGATTTGACCGAGGGCGCAGGTTTAAGCTGCAATCGCCCGGATACTCAAGTAAGTAACCTTGTGCCCAGACTCGCTATCCATAAAATTGTCCTAAACTTGCCCCTAAAAGAGCTGTCCTTTTAAACAGGAGTGGGTAGCGAAGGCGAAGCTGATCAGGTGTCCGGCTCCCCTTCCTGAGACCAGGCCGGATCCCGTGCTAGTCAGGATGTTGAAGATCGTGCCTTTGGTGGGAAGTGAGGGGGAGGACAAGGAAACTATGGCCTCCTCGAAGGAGGCTGCTCCGAAGGGAGGAACCGACAATTCCTCTCCTAGGAGGAAGAAGAGGGCCGCCTCTGACGACCTGGAGACCATGGCCTCAAAGCGGGGGAAGAAGTCCTCGTCAGAGGGTCCGGCGCCGGGGAGATCCTCGGCCGAACTACGCCCCCAAAGGGATCAGGCCTCCAGCGAGCCGTAAGTAGAGAAAGATTTTCCTTTAGAGGGATGAGAGAAATCCTTACATTTTATCTGAGAAGATTAACCGAAATTTTACCTTGTAGCTCGGACCTCAGCCCTTCTCAGCAGAGCTCGTCTTCAGGGGATCTTCTTCCGGAGATGATGGAGAGTGGAACGCCTCCCCCTGTCATACCGCCTAGCGAGGCGGGCGACCCTGAGGTGTCATCGCGGATGGTTTCCCCGAATCCAGCAGGGGTGGAAGGTAGCCATATGGCCCCCCAAGGTTCTCCGCGTCCTGCCTTCGATGGAGGTCATAGGACGAGTCCGGCACCGTCTGGTGCGCGGTCGGAGGAGCTGATGATTCTGCTGGGGCGAGCTTCTATCTCAGAGGAGCACCGTGCATTGATGGGTACGGTGATTGGAAGGATTTCGTCCGCAGAAAGCGGATTGCACGAGGCCATCAGAAGTTTGCTGACGGGTTTTGAGGTACGTTTGATAATGTACTTGTTTGTCAGTTGCGCATAAACAAGATGCGCCCTGTGTAGGTAGTAGCCCCTGAGACCCTGCGCGTTGTCAAAATTGACGGCGCGCAGAGGATCATAATCCCACGTCTAATTTTCGCCTTTGTATATAGGTGGCGAAGTGTCCGGAATCGAGCCGAACTGATTATTTTGCCGAACTAAAGCGGCAACTTGACGTGGCAGATGCCGACATCGCGCTCGTCAACGAGCGACTTGATGATGCTCAAGGTATGCAATTCCTCGGGCGGCATCTGGTAAGAGTATCTTTTATGCCAGTATCTTATAATGTGTGTGCTTGACGCAGATGGTGCGGCCGCCGTGGAGAGTCTCCGGGCGGAACATGCCCGAGCTAAGGAACAAGCTAGGACCAGTGATGCGGCTGCCGAGAAGGCACTTGAAGAGCTGAGAGCCGAACAGGCTGCTCACTGCCAAAGCAAGAAGGAGATGGCCAAGATGGCCGTGAAGTTAAAAAGCGCTGCTGACCGTTGCAAGTCTCTTGAGAAAGAAGACCGGGCGAGACAAAGGGACTTAGAGAAGGCCATTGTTGATGCCAAGGATGCTCGCTCTGCGATGAGAGCTGCGAAGGAGGAGCTGCGTCAGGCTGGACAGATTGCGGCTGGAAAGCCCTTTATGCTGCAGAGGAAGTTTGGCGATCCGAAGTTTGCTCTGTTGGACCGGATGTGGAGTGCGAAGGACAACTATCTGGATTTGGCAGCGAGTGCTGCTGATGCGACCGAACACTTTCGAGATCAAGAAGATCGTGAGGTGGAAAGGCTTTTCTGGTCGCAGTTCCACAATCCAGAGCGTCCACTAGCAGTGGACGATCGTCTGGCTCAATGGGCCGAACTGAATAGATTGTCAGGACTCGCCATGAAGTACATCATGGGTTATCTGTGGCCGGGGAGATCAGAGCCGAAGAGTTATTTTGGCTTGGTGCAGCAATTCCTTGGCGCGGTGCCACGTATCGATGCGATGAAGAGGTCAGCATGCATACGGGCGCACGGATGGCTCTCGCCCGTGTCAAGACATATTGGGAAGAGATGGAGACCACCGTTGTTGCATCCCGAGATTCGGACCAAAGCCGAGTACCCTCTGAGCACTATTTTCAGGAAGTCCTTGAAGGCGCTCGTGTAATAGAGACGCAGTGCTCGAAGGATGCTATGTTCTGATAGCATATGTAATTATGAAGCAATATTTTGATGAATTGTTTTAGCCTTCTATAGTTGTGCCTGCAAGTATGTGGAACACCTCCTGTGCGGCCGTTTTAAGATATACATACAAAATCTGAAAGATGGCAGTCGTTGGCTTCAGCCCCCACGCACATAGTGCGGGGGTGCTCGCAGAAGGCGCATTTTCACACTTAATCCAACGTCTTGGTCCTACAAAGGAGGTGATAGCGCAGCGAGCTAGGCAACCAGACTATAATGCTTTAACACTTTCACTTAGCCATAGGAGCTTGACAATGGGACTATTTAGGTAGCCCCTGGTGGCGACTGCGCTCGCCCGAATTCGGGGCGCGTATGTGCCTGGCCGGGAAACGGCCCTTCGTTAATGTGGGGGAATCCTATAGATTCCGGAGAGTCATCGAGTGGTTGACCAGTCTCACGCCATATCATGACAGTCAGTTTTCGGCTTTCTCTACTGAGGTGCTCGCCTGGCCGAACCAGGGCACAATCGCAGTAGTTCTCCTGGTGCCGCCTTAGCCGATAGAGCGGAACGTAAGGCGGCCGAACACAGGAGCCGGGCAACCCAACATTTGACCAAAATCATGACTCGGAGCTGATGCATATAAGGCCAAACTCGCGACGCCGAACACTCCCTAAGGTATTCGGTCTTTATGAGAGCGGGCTAAGTAACGCTCTAAGGTAGAAGCCCCTAGTGTCCAGGTACGCGCAAGAATTCTGACGTGGCCACATGCCAATACGCCAGCCTCCTCCTTGGTCATAGAACCAGGGGATGTGTATCAACAAGAGACAGTAAAAAAGGTTTACGCAGGGTCTTAATCTGAAAAGAATCCTTGGAACGGGTCCCTACTGCACATCTGCGCCTGTGTCTCCGTTGTGCCGTATCCTGGACGGGCGCAGCATGACGTTCATCTGTAAAAAAGAGAGCAACTAAGTTGAAAAAGGGGCGTGCCGAACAAAAGTTATATGAAATAAACAAAGTGTAAAGTAAAATATGGAAAATTGAGCTTTATTGTCTCTTATTTTATACGTGTGAAGCCCCTAGTGCAGGGGTATATGGCCACTAAGCCTTTATCAATGATACTTTTGTGCCGGACTCGTCTATCCGTGTCCGTGGTCTTAATGACCTCTTCCGATGTTCTGGCTGGTGAAGCCATTATATTGTGGGGCTGTTAAAGTGGCCGCACAATCCTCCGCTTGGGGCAGGCGCCCTTACTGCTTCACCGTTAAGGAGATGATGCCGCGTGGACCGGGCATCTTAAGTGTAAGAGATGCATAATGCGGTATTGCGTTAAAGCGGGCGAAAGCTTCGCGTCCCAGCAGTGCTTGATAGCGACTTGAGAATGGGACGATGTGGAAAGTCAGCTTTTTGTGACGGAAGTTATCGGCAGAGCCGAAAATAACCTCGAGCCGGAGAAAACCCATGCAATGGGTGTCCGGACCTGGCGTTACTCCTTGAAAGGAGGTTTTGCTGTGGCGAATTCTTTTTGGGTCGATCCCCATGTGGCGGATTGAGTCCTGATATATCAGGCTGAGTCCGCTGCCACCGTCCATAAGGACATTTGAAAACTGGAGTCCGCCAATTATTGGATCGAGTACCAGGGCAGTCCAGCCTGGGTTCCTGATACTTCTAGAATAATCCAGATGATCGAAGATGATTGGTTTTGACAACCAGTGGCGGGATTCCTTTGGGATAGACCGTGGGGCGCGAACCTTTATGGGCGCCGCACGTTTTGTTATGTGGAGTAAGTTTACTGTTTTTACTTCTTGTGGGAAATTCTTTTGTTTCCCGGTACTCTGCTTTTGGGATTTGTCCTCATATTCGCTTGGTGTGTCGAGCCCCTTGTGTTCGGCGTTGAGTCTGCCGGATTGTTTGAAAACCAACAATCTCTGTGGGTATGGTTAGCAGGCTTTCCGGGAGTACTGTGTATTTGACATATCCTATCCAGGATTTTGTTTAGGTTGGATATGTCATCCCTGTTATCTTGGAGGGGCGGCTTTTTCTGATTCAGTCGTGAGCTTTTGAATCCGGCATTGACTGCCGTGCTCTTCAGACTTTTTTCCTTAGTCCGGCGACGGTCCTTATTGCGTCACGGTTTTCCGTTTCCATCCCTAGTTTCGGATGTACTTGGGTCGTTGGTACTGCATCTTGCCAACCAGCTAACCTCTCCTGCGCAAAAGCGGGTCATGATGCTTGTTAGTGCGGCCATTGTTCTTGTCTTTTCTTGGCCGAGGTGTCTGGCGAGCCATTCGTCTCGGACATTATGCCTGAAAGCTGCTAAGGCTTCAGCGTCCGGACAGTCGACTATCTGATTCTTTTTAGTAAGAAATCTATTCCAGAATTGCCGAGCTGACTCTCCGGGCTGTTGAGTTATGTGACTAAGATCGTCTGCATCCGGAGGGTGGACATAGGTCCCTTGAAAATTTGCTCGGAAAGCGTCCTCGAGCTCTTCCCAACTTCCGATTGTGTTTTCAGGAAGGCTTTTAAGCCAATGCCGGGCTGGCCCTTTAAGCTTGAGGGGTAAGTATTTTATGGCATGGAGGTCATCTCCTCGAGCCATATGTATGTGGAGGATATAATCCTCGATCCAGACTCTAGGGTCTGTTGTTCCATCATATTCCTCTATGTTTACGGGTTTGAATCCCGCTGGAAATTCATAATCCAGGACCTCATTGGTGAAACATAGGGGGTGTGCGGCACCCCTGTATTTGGGTGTGCCGGATTCTGATAATGGCTTTATTGCATTGCTTACGAGAGCTTGCTTTCTTGACCCGTAAATGGACCTGGCTGGGCCGTGATGCGAATCCTTAAGTGGGTCGCATGCCGGCTTAAGTGCGGCGCTGCTTGCTGCTTTAAGCTGGCCCTGGGGTCATCTATCCGACCGTGTGGCTTTCTTACTTTTTGAATGCGAGGGCTCTAAGGCCTCCTCGTCGAATTCAGGCAGTAGTTTTCTCCTTGGATAGCTTTTAGTGCGGCGACTGCCGCCGTATTTGTCTGCAGTATTGAT
The DNA here is from genome assembly GCF_003073215.2 of Triticum urartu. NCBI lineage: Eukaryota > Viridiplantae > Streptophyta > Magnoliopsida > Poales > Poaceae > Triticum > Triticum urartu. The sequence goes on from NC_053026.1 coordinate 61,880,968, forward strand.
TACTTTACTGCATCTGATCCTGAGTGCATCTTCCGCAGTCTTTAGCTTCCGCTTCTGCTTTTCCAGGCTGCGTGCGGTTGCAACGAGCCGTTTGTGGAGGTTCTTCTGCTTCGTGGGCTTGTCCGGCGTAGCGTCGTCCGGAATGCCATTTTCGCCGGGGGAGGAATGTTCGGTTTCTCTATCCGGGTTGTCTTGTTGGGACGGTTGCTCTGAGGCATGCTCGTCATCTACCGGCTCATCCTGCTCTATGGCTGGGTCTTTATCGAGGCGGGGCTTAGGTCGGTGTTTACGCCAACGCTTTGATTGTTTTCGAGAGATCGATCCCCCTCCCCGTTTTCCTCGTTGCTGCTTCTTTTAGGGGTATCCTCCATGTACACATCATGAGATGAGGTGGCTGTCCAATGCCCTATAGGCATTGGTTCTTGGTTGCCTCCTGCATCGTCGTCCATACCGTCGATGTCTTCGGAGTCGAAGTCGAGCATGTCGGTTAAGTCATCGACAGTGGCTACGAAGTGGGTGGTGGGTGGGTTTTGAATTTCTTCATTGTCCGTATCCCAACCTTGCTGACCGTAGTCCGGCCAGGGCTCTCCTGATAAAGAGAGAGACTTTAGAGAATTCAGGATGTCGTCGAAGGGCGAGTGCTGAAAGATGTCCGTGGCGGTGAACACCATTATTAGCGCCCAATCGGATTCGATCGGCGGGGGCGCGGGGGGCTCGGAGTTCGGAGAGGAATCCGGCTCCTCGGAGTCACGGGCCATGCGAAGTGCGGGGCTGGAGTTCGGCTCGATCGCCTCTGAGAACGCAGCCCCTGGGGCAGCGTCCAACCGCTGATCCTCGATTGGCGCAGTGGGCTCCGAATCAATGGTCGGAACCGATGCGTGTGCGGCCTCGAAGGCGCTGTTCGGCGGCAGAGCTATATCATGCCCATCGAGACAATGCGGCACGCTTGGCTGTGGCTCGAATCCGTCGAAGATCAAGTCCCCGCGGATGTCAGCCGTGTAGTTTAGGCTTCCAAACCTGACCTGATGGCTAGGGGCGTAAATTTCGATCTGCTCAAGGTGACCAAGTGAGTTGGCCCGCAGTGCAAAGCCGCCGAAGACGAAGATCTGTCCGGGGAGAAAAGTCTCACCCTGGACTGCATCGTGGTTGATGATCGAAGAAGCCATCGGGCCTGAAAGCGACGACACAAAGGAACTCTCAATGAAAGCACCAATGTCGGTGTCAAAACCGGCGGATCTCGGGTAGGGGGTCCCGAACTGTGCGTCTAGGTCGGATGGTAACAGGAGACAAGGGACACAATGTTTTACCCAGGTTCGGGCCCTCTTGATGGAGGTAAAACCCTACATCCTGCTTGATTAATATTGATGATATGGGTAGTATAAGAGTAGATCTACCACGAGATCAAGGAGGCTAAACCCTAGAAGCTAGCCTATGGTATCATTGTTGTATGATGAAGTTGTCCTACGGACTAAAACCCTCCGGTTTATATAGACACCGGAGAGGGTTAGGGTTACACAAAGTCGGTTACAATGGTAGGAGATCTTGAATATCCGCATCGCCAAGCTTGCCTTCCACACCAAGGAAAGTCCCATCCGGACACGGGACGGAGTCTTCAATCTTGTATCTTCATAGTCCTAGAGTTCAGCTGAAGGTATAGTTCGGCTACCCGAACACCCCCTAATCCAGGACTCCCTCAACTTCCATGTTGTTCGGGCTATCTTCTTTATTCCGGCGCGTATTATTTTTGCTGCGTCGTGATTTCCCATTTCCATCTCTAACTTCGGATGTACTTGGGTCGCTGGTGCTGCATCTGGCTAGCCAACTGTCCTCACCCGCGCAAAAGCGGGTCATGAGGCTTGTTAGTGCTGCCATTGTTCTCGGCTTTTCTTGGCAGAGGTGTCTGGCAAGCCATTCGTCACGGACGCTATGCTTAAAAGATGCCAAGGCTTTAGCGTCCGGACAGTCGACTATTTGGTTCTTTTTAGTAAGAAACCTGTTCCAAAGCTTTCGGGCTGACTCTCCGGGCTGTTGACTAATATGACTCAAATCGTCCGCGTCCGGAGGTCGGACATAAGTCCCTTGAAAATTTGCCCGAAAAGCGTCTTCGAGCTCTTCCCAGCTTCCAATGGAGCTTTCGGGGAGGCTTTTAAGCCAGTGCCGAGCTGGCCCTTTGAGTTTGAGGGGTAAATACTTAATGGCGTGGAGATCATCTCCTCGAGCCATGTGGATATGGAGGATATAATCCTCAATCCAGACCCCAGGGTCTGTTGTTCCGTCGTATGCCTCTATGTTTACGGGTTTTAATCCCTCTGGAAATTCATGGTCCAGCACCTCATCGGTGAAACATAGGGGGTGTGCGGCACCCCTGTATCTGGGTGTACCGCGTTGTTCGGATGTTTGTTGTGTTGCATCGTATGCTGGAGTGCGCTTGCGTGGTCCATAGATGGATCTGGTTGCGCCGTCCTTTTGATGCGAGCCCTCACGTGGATCGCGTATTGGCTCATCTGCGGCGTTGTTTGCCGCTCTATGTTGGCCGTGAGGTCGTCTATCCGGCCAGATGGCCGTTTTAATTTTTGGTTGCAGGGGATCTAAGGCCTCCTCATCAAATTCAGGTAGCAACTTTCGCTTCGGGTAGCTCTTGGTGTGGCAATTACCGCCGTACTTCGCTGCTGTGTTGAGTACTTTACTCCATCTGATTCGGAGTGTGTCTTGTGCAGCCTTGAGGCTTTGCTTCTGCTTTTTTAGACTCCTTGCGGTGGCAACGAGCCTTTGATGGGCATTCTGTTGCTCCGATTGTCTGTCTGGTGTGATGTCGTCCGGACTATTATCTTTGACAGAGTCAGGTTGTTCGGTTTGATTCTCCGTGTTGCCGTGGTCCGGCGATGGTTCACCCTGCTCTAACGCTGGGTCTATGTGATTGTTGTTTCTCCCGAGGCGGGATTTGGGGCAGCGCTTACGCCGCCGCTTTGACTGCTTCTTAAGGGGACAACCCTTCGTTGCGTCCTTCCGTTCCTCGTCGTCGTTGTCTTTTCGTGTGTCCACCATGTATACGTCATGTGATGAAGTGGGCGTCGAGTGCCCTGTGGACAGTGGTTCCTGTTCGTCTCCTGCATCGTCGTCCATACCATCGATGTCTCGGAGTCGATGTCGAGCATGTCGGTTAAGTCATCGACAGTGGCTACTAAGTGGGTGGTGGGTGGGCGGCGAATTTCTTCGTCATCCGCATCCCAATCCTGCCGGACATAGTTCGGCCAGGATCCTCCTGACAAGGGAGAGAGACCTTAATGAGTTCAGTATGTCGCCAAAGGGCGAGTGCTGAAAAATATCCGTGGAGGTAAACTCCACGATCGGCGCCCAATCGGATTCACTAGGAATGGGCGCAGGCGGTTCGGAGTCCGTGGCCGGAGAGAGATCTGGCAGTTTGACAACACGGCTCTCGTGCAGGGTAAGGTCGATGTTCGACTCGATCGCAGATGAGGGTAAGGCCTCTGTGGCGGGGTCCATCCACCCGTCCATGGACGGCGCGACTGGCTCCGAATTGAGGGTCGGAGCAGCAGCCGGTGCGATCTCCTGAACACTGTCTGATGGTAGAGCTAAATCGTACTCATCGTGACTGCGTGACGCACAAGGCAGAGGCTCGAATCCGTCGAAGATCAAGTCTTCGCGGATGTCAGCCGTGTAGTTTAAACTTCCAAACCTGACCTAATGGCCAGGGGCGTAGCGTTCAATCTGCTCCAGATGGCCAAGCGAATTGGCCCGTAGTGCAAAGCCGCCGAATACAAAAATCTGTCCGGGGAGAAAAGTCTCACCCTGTACTGCATCGCAAACGATGATCGAAGGAGCCATCAAGCCTAATGGCGACGACACAGAGGAACTCTCAATGAAAGCACCAATGTCGGTGTCAAAACCGGCGGATCTCGGGTAGGGGGTCCCGAACTGTGCGTCTAAGGCGGATGGTAACAGGAGGCAGGGAACACGATGTTTTACCCAGGTTCGGGCCCTCTTGATGGAGGTAAAACCCTACGTCCTGCTTGATTATTATTGATGATATGGGTAGTACAAGAGTAGATCTACCATGAGATCAGAGAGGCTAAACCCTAGAAGCTAGCCTATGGTATGATTGCATGTTGTCCTACGGACTAAAACCCTCCAGTTTATATAGACACTGGAAAGGGCTAGGGTTACACAAGGTCGGTTACAAAGGAGGAGATATACATATCCGTATCGCCTAGCTTGCCTTCCACGCCAAGTAGAGTCCCATCCGGACACGAGACAAAGTCTTCAATCTTGTATCTTCATAGTCTAACAGTCCAGCCAAAGGATATAGTTCGGCTGTCCGGAGACCCCCTAATCCAGGACTCCCTCAGTGCTCGTCCGGAAGAACCGGGACACAATCATAGTAGATCTCCCTGTGCCGCCTTAGCCAATATAGTGGAACGTAAGGCAGCAAAACATGGGAGCCGGGCAAACCGAACATTTGACCCAAGACATGACTCGGAGCTGATGCATATATTGCTATAAGTTCGGGGTGCCGAACTACCATGAAGGTGTTCAGACTTTATTGCCGTATTATGGGTAAAATGAAGCCCCTGGCATATTAAAGCATATTGCGGTGTACGGATGCCATTTGACAAAAGAATTTCAATAAGAGATAATGGCAGATAGGCCTCATATAAATCCACATGTTTTATTTGAATAATACATCGACGTGTATGAGTACATGTAAAGTAATAAAAAGAGAAAGTGACTGCGGAACATACTGAGACCAGGCGGGAAGAAGCTGTGTGCGGATCCGGAGTGTAGTCGGATGGTCATCGAGGGGAATATCTAAGGGTTCCCTTGCGCGTTTGAGATTTTTCCGTATCGCCAGTCCTTGTCTGGGCAAGAATGAACCTATAAAGAAAATGAAAGAACTGTTTGTGTGCCACAGAGCGGATGAGCCGCAGTATGTGGCCTGTCCTGGCTTTCGCCGGAGTGTTTAATTGAGCTTTGGACGAGCCAGGCTATCTTGCCACGAAGTAGTTTGGAGTCCTTTGGCGGTGTCCGGGAGCTTGGTCGTCCGCTCGAGGTCCGATTGAAAGGTGCCACTCGTTGCTTCTGCTGTTAAAGCAGCGGTATACTCTTTGGTACAGAGGGGGAGTTCGGCCTTGCCATTAACCGTGATGACGCCACGCGGACCGGGCATCTTGAGCTTACGGTAGGCATAATGTGGCACTGCGTTGAATCGAGCGAACGCGGTTCGTCCGAGCAGTGCCTGATAATCACTGCGAAATGGGACGATGTCGAAGATTAACTCTTCGGCACGGTAATTGCCCGGTGATCCGAAGACTACCTCAAGGGCGATGGAGCCTGTACAGCTGGCCTCCACACCTGGTATAATACCTTTAAAGGTGGCTTTAGTGGGCTTGATCATCGAATGATCGATGCCCATCTTGCGCATTGTGTCCTGGTAAAGCAGGTTTAGACTGCTGCCTCCGTCCATAAGGACTCGTGTGAGGTGGAACCCGTCAATTATTGGGTCGAGGACTAGTGCGGCTAAGTTGCCCTGATTGGTATTAACCGGACGATCCGTGCAGTTGTAGGTGATTGGCCCCAGTTTATATTGTGGGGCGACTGGTTCCGTTAGGTCGACATCCCTAAGGGTGCACATCCGGTCCGGGTTGGGAGTGTGGGTGGCATTTATCACATTCACCATTTGGATTTGCGGGGGAAATTTCTTTTGCCCTCCTGTATTCGGTGATCTGGGCTCCTCGTCGCCATCATCGCTTTGAGACCCCTTCTCGTTTTCGGCACCTGATCTGCCGGCTTGTTTGAAGACCCATCATTCTCTGTTGGTATGATTGGCTGGTGTTCCTGGGGTGCCATGAATTTGGCATGGACGGTCGAGTATGCGGTCCAGACTAGACATGCCCGAATTGTCATTTTTGAATGGCCTTTTCCGCTGACCAGACTTAGAGCCACTAAATCCGGCATTGACTACCGTATCTTCGGTGTTACCACCATTTTTGTGACGCTTGTGTTTGTTGCGTCGGGGTTTACCGTTGCTATCTCTGGCCTCTGATCTGCCAGGATTGCTTGCTGTCTTGTTGCTACGGGCCAACCAGCTATCCTCGCCCGCGCAAAAGCGGGTCATGAGTGTCGTGAGGGCTGCCATAGATTTTGGCTTCTCTTGGCTGAGATGTCGGGCAAGCCACTCGTCATAGATGTTGTGTTTAAAGGCCGCTAGGGCTTCGGCATCCGGATAGTCGACAATTTGGTTCTTTTTAGTTAGGAACCGAGTCTAAAATTTCCTGACTGACTCTCCGGGTTGTTGGGTTATGTGACTTAAATCATTAGCATCCGGTGGTCGTACATAAGTGCCCTGGAAGTTGTCCAGGAGTGCATCTACCAGGTTCTCCCAACTTCCGATGGAGCTTGCCGGCAAGCTATTCAGCCAATGCCGAGCCGACCCTTTGAGTTTTAGTGGGAGATACTTGATGGCGTGTAGATCATCCCCGCGGGCGATGTGAATGTGGAGGACGAAATCCTCTATCCATACCGCGGGGTCTGTAGTACCATCATATGATTCAATGTTCACGGGTTTAAACCCTTCTGGGAATTTGTGATCCATTACTTCGTCGGTGAACCATAGGGAGTGTGCGGCGCCTTTGTGCCGGACTATGTCACGACGCAGTTCATACGAGTCTTGTCTGCTGTATTCGGCCCGGCCGGATTGCCTTTTAGTATATCCAGCGTGACGGTCGTCGTCACGCGTTGGGGCGTGCCCCCATGATTCGTAGATCAATCTTGTATGTCCTGCTTTGTTTTCCAATACGTCTCGCAGGTCCTGCGTGTAGCCCCGGGCCTTGGTGTTTTTGTTTGACTGGCGACGGGGTGCGGGCTGGACTTCGGGCTGATGCGCCGCTTTGTCTCAGCCATGAGGTGGCCGGTCCGCCGCATCATAAGCTGGTAGTGTAGGCTTTAATGCTTCCTCCTCGAGTTGGGGTAGCAACCTGCGCTTTGGGTAACTTTTGGTTGGGCGCTCGAGTTCGTATTCCTCAGCTGCCAGGACCTCGATCCATCTATCCGCTAGTAGATCTTGATCAGCTTGAAGCTTCTGCTGCTTTTTATTCAAGATTTTTGATGTGGCTATAAGCCGGCGCTTGAAGCGCTCCTGCTCGACAGGATCCTCAGGCACGATGAATTCTTCATCACCGAGGCTCACCTCGTCTTCGGAGAGGGGCATGTAATTGTCATCCCCTGATTCTCCGTCTGTCGCCTGTTCCTTAGGGCTGGCTTGCTCATCCTCCCACTCCAAGCTTGGCTGGAGGGGATTGTCTTCGTCTTTGACACTATCCGTAGCGTTATTGTCTCTAGTGCCGGTATCGCTGCTTTTTCTATGGAGGGGCTTAGAGCGGCGTCGATGATGCCGGTGCTTAGATTGCTTCTCGAGGGGATTATCCTTTGTTGCCTTATTGCCATTGCTTTCTTTGGGGGTGTCCACCATGTATATATCATATGATGAGGTGGTTGTCCAGCGCCCTGTGGGCGGTGGTTCCTGTTCTTCTCTTGCATCGTCGTCCATACCGTCGATGTCTTCGGAGCCGAAATCAAGCATGTCGGTTAAGTCGTTGATAGTGGCTATTAAGTGGGTGGTGGGTGGGGAATGACTTTCTTCGTCGTCCGCTTCCCACTCAAGCCAGACATAGTTCGACCAAGGGTCTCCTGACAAGGAGAGAGACCTTAATGAATTTAGCACGTCGCCCAAGGGCGAGTGCTGAAAGATATCCGCAGAGGTAAACTCCATGATCGGTTCCCAATCATATTCGATAGGCACGGACGCAAATGGTTCGGAGCCTGTGGCCGGGGACGAATCCAAGGGTCCGGTAACACAAGTCTCATAGGAGGTGAAGTCAGTATTCGGCTCTATCACCGCTGAGTGTGCGGCCTCCATGGCGGGGTCCATCCACCCGTCCTCGGACGACATGATCTGCTCTGGATTGAGGGCCGAAGTAGCCATAGGTGTGATCTCCCGAACACCGCCCGACGGTAGAGCTAAGTCATGCTCGTCGTGACTGTGCGGCGCACCTGACATGGGCTCGAATACGTCGAAGATCAAGTCTCTGCAGATGTCGGCAGTATAGTTCAAGCTTCCAAACCTGACCTGATGGCCAGGGACGTAGCTCTCGATCTGCTCCAGATGGCCAAGCGAGTTGGCCTGCAGTACGAAGCCGCAGAATACAAAGATTTGTCCGGGGAGAAAAACCTCACCCTGTATCGCATCGTTGCCGATGATCAAAGGAGCCATCAAGCCTTTACGAGACGGCATAGTGGAACTCTCAATGAATGCACCAATGTCGGTGTCAAAACCGGCGGATCTCGGGTAGGGGGTCCCAAACTGTGCGTCTAAGGCTGATAGTAACAGGAGGCGGGGGACACAATGTTTAGCCAGGTTCGGGCCCTCTCGATGGAGGTAATACCCTACTTCCAGCTTGATTGATCTTGATGATATGAGTATTACAAGAGTTGATCTACCACGAGATCGTAGAGGCTAAACCCTAGAAGCTAGCCTATGATTATGATTGTTGTTCTCGTCCTACGGACTAAACCCTCCGGTTTATATAGACACCGGAGGGGGCTAGGGTTACATAGAGTCGGTTACAGAGAAAGAGATCTGCATATCCGAATCGCCAAGCTTGCCTTCCACGCAAAGGAGAGTCCCACCCAGACACGGGACGAAGCCTTCAATCTTGTATCTTCATAGTCCAACAGTCCAGCCAAAGTATATAGTCCGGCTGTCCGAGGACCCCTTAATCCAGGACTCCCTCGTCGGGGACCAGTGGAGATATAGTACGTACAAAAAAATTGTGGACGTAGGTTCGACCGAAAGGCAATGATGCATGGGCCCTGCATTTTGATATAGCCGGGGCCGTGTGAAATTTTCTACTCTACTCAAAACTAGTAAGGTACACATGCATTGAATGCATGAGATTTCGAAACCAAATTATGAATAAATACACACTATAGCATGTAAAGCTTTGAGTCATATATGCATGATGTAGATGTTCGTTTAGTTCTTATAGTTCATCTCATTCAAAATCAATTAGTTTTATAAAAATGTTAAGATTCATGGGGTTGTGCATTGTAAAGCATAAAGTAAAAAACAAATAATGGCCATTCTTTTAGAAAAAAAATCAATTATGATACGGAAGATTCTAGAACAAAGTAGAAGTGCTTGTGTTTTGAGGTTTGTGCATTATGCTTAAGTTCAACCATGGAGTCTTCTAAATTGTACATGTGGCAGATCTAGTGGAATGTTGATGATATCGAACGGCCAGTAGTGCTCAGATTTGCCATCTCTGCACTGTCGGATTAGCTTCATCCAGCGGCCATCTTTCAAGTTATTCGCACACTATATATTTCTTGTGCCATTGTTGCATGTCTTGGAAAAAAGCTACTAGTGGGTTGTACTAGCTATTTAGGAATAGAAGATGTATACATGGACGTTGTAGGGAAAGAGATGACATGGGGTTTCTCAATTCCTATGAGTAGGGATTGGAAAAGAGATGTCATTTCGTTGACATCATAGGAACTTTTCTATTGAATCTAGAGATGCCATGTATCTCAATTCCTAAGAGGAGGGATTAGAAAAGAGATGTAATTTGGTTCATATCATAGGAACTTTTCTATTGAATATACGCTAATGTTTATTTTCCTTTGAAATTATGGGAGTATAGGAATTCATTCATATGAAGCAAGTGGCTCTAAAGCTATAGAAATGATATCATGTTTATTTCCTTTGAAATGTGGAGTATATGAATCTATTCCTATGAACCAATTGGCTCTAAAGTAAAAAATCCTATAAAAATTATATCATATAGAGTTCCTATGATATTCCTCCACACCAAAGGATGGTTGAAATTGCTACAGGTGATACGATGGTCTTTCTTTGTAGACTCCTCCCCCATCTTTATAGTTACCTCTCGAAGATGAATGAAATGATATATACAGGGTATTCTACATATGCAATTTGGTACACAAAAACTCGGTAAAAGTTTGCGAGGTTCGAATTTTCAATAAAACTATATGCACTGCATTTTGGAATGGAGGGAGCATACGGTAGTTGCTAACACTCATGTGGAAGATTTGTGTGTAGGAGGAGTGGCTGTTCTGTTAAATGACATGGCAAAATTGTCACTATCGGATGCCGATCTAACGGTTCTTATGGCGATCGTCAGGAAAAGGCTTGTGGCGAACGTTTGTCGGATAATGATTTACGGACACATGCATTGCATTGATACGTGCTCCCTCTCTCTCACGCACACGCACCCTCCCGAGTCCTCTCGCACCCACCATCTATCTGCAGGTAGACGCCACACACATGTGTGCTCTTCACACCATACCCTTAGAACTTCTAAAAAACAAAAGACGTCGCGCATTTTATTTTAGCTCACACGTCACACACTTATACTATTACTCTTGTGGCGAATGTTCTTTGGGCATAGTATATTGTACTCTCACGAAGAGAAGCGGTGCACGCATGCACTAGTTCTCTCACACCCACTCGCAGGTACACGTAGGAGTGCATTTTTTTGAAGCTGGTACAACAAAATCACTCCACTATATATATAAGCAGGAGCGTTAGCGCTTGCTTTACTAGGGTTCCTCTCATTCACTCTCTCATGCTCTCCAGATCTAAGCAAGACATAGGTGGCCACACTCTCTCTTAGCTCATGACTGGTCACAAATCCGGCCGGACAACCTCGACCGGGGCAGGGGTGTAGGTGCATCGTTCACGCTGTCGTCGGCGGCGAGGGAGGAGACCAACGGCTGCCCACGCGTCCCGATTGGCGGCCGTGCCGTTCTCTCCGAGAGAGCGCCAGCTCCGGAGGGCCTCTGACCCCTTCTTCCTCCCTACGGTATTGTGGCCAAGATGCAGCCTCCCGATGCCGTCTTTGCCACATGCCGACGACCCTCGGGTATATATTCCTTCGAAACCTGCCTTGCTCTACTGCCCTATCTCCCCACTTGGCTTCGTGTGGATCTTTTTCTACTTTCGTCCGCTATTCCAAAGCCACCTAGACTTTTACTATTATTAGAGGTAAAGCTAGTTCATACAGTTGATTCTAAGAGTTGGTTCAAACAGGGAAGAAAGTGGGAAAGCTGTAGCATGAATCTAGGACTTGGTTCTAAGAGGAAACGGGGGAAAGTAGTAGATACTGGCTACCCAACTGGTCTCTTGGTTGAAAAGACGAAGAAAGCATGGTGGATGGCGAAGGGTGGGGGGAAGTGGACCTATCTCTTGGTTGAAAAAGGAAAGAAAGTGATGGGTGTTGGGGGACAATGCAAATGAGAATGAGAAGGTCCAGATTTCCTGTGCTCACATAGTAAAATGTCGCCGAGGAGATAAAAAATGGGACAAATGCAGACATGCTGCCTAAGTGTTTGCCGCTCTCGACAACCACATCTGCCTCACCACTTTATGCCCCTGCTATCCCTACGCCCATATCGCTACCGTTAATGTAAAATCACATGAAGCATTAAGCAATGCCACCTAATGTCACTAACAAGTAATGGTCTAGTGCTGTCAATAAATTTAAGCAATGCCACCGCCATTTTATGAAGTGCGTCCATCTTGCTTTATTTCCCATGAATTGTGTTTTTGCAGTTACACTTAAATCTCACACCGCTAACATTGCTTCATCCCAATGGAACTGCACAAATTTGATTGCACATTTACTGACCATGTGCTACGCTACTCTCATGACAGTAATACTAATGCTATTGTTCTGCATGTTAATCTAGTGGTAGTGTTGATGTGATGTGATGCTACTTACTTAAGGACACTTTCATACTATCAATCTAGTGCCAATTATAACATAATAGATGTTGCTGTTAATCATACGCCACTGCAAATATCTATCAGTGTTTAAATAACCGTATTTCTTATTTGCGCAAACAAGGATGTCTGTCTCCATATCGTTTCGGGATGTCTGTCTCCGTATCGTTTCTATCTGCGCAATTAAAAGCACACACACCTCAGTTTTAGTAGAACTGCGCAAAATGAGATGGCTATCCCTCGTTGCTGTCGTCTAACCACCCGTCTTCCAGGTATTCCTACATTGGTAGTTACTAGGTAGAATGACCAACGCAATATAAAAGAAGTTGATTCGTACATTTTACTTCCTGATTGCAGTGTAGGGACGAGCGAAAACAACTGCATCCTAGTCCGAAATGCACTTTCTACCAGTTCATCAATGGACCGAGGACTAGGTGGCACGACTGCACGACGGTTTTTTTGGACAGGTGTGCGGACAAGAGACATTGTGGTCTGCTTATTTCTGCAAATAGCGGTGCTTAAATTTAGTGGAATGCACAAGAATTTCAGCTGGTCAGTACACTACATGGTTCAGTTCAGCATTCCAGCTGAGAACACAATTATAATTGGTTATTCTGGAATGAGAGAACCTAACCCTAGATGGTCGCAATAAGAAAAAACCAGAGTGAACTCCAGGAATTTTAAACCTGCTGGGAGGCCCTTTGCTCAGAGAAGCCTTGCTTGTTTTTTCCTGATTTGTAAACCTTCTCACAACTTTGTCTTTTGCTGTGAACTAGTATATGTTTGTTATGTTCTATGAATCATTGAGATGTATAAAATTGCTTAACTCATGCTTTTCATGTTTTTTATGAAGACGAGTTTAATGTGAGTGTTCCACATGAACGCTGGACTAGCGTGTGAATGTTTGGAATTTACATTGTGGCCTCAATTAACTGCATGAACCACTGTAACAAGATACATAGTTGCTTATATCTCAGACAGCAGATTGTTGATTGTTAGCTGGTCGATAGCCTAGTGTTGAAGCGAGCTAAGTCAATGTGCTGTGTTTTGCACAACTGCTTACAAGTGGGGTAGCACCAACAGTGTTTACAAGTACTTATGTATACATCGGCGCACAGTTCTCAAACGAGTACTCCGTTTCATCAAAACACACACTGCTCGTATGATAAAACTAGTGAGGACGCATCTGTTTCGGCAACAATTACGATGATTCACGGTCACACAAAAGTAGCAGCAGTTCCCATTGATGGATTCAAACAGAGTACTAGCCCTAGATGGATCGATAACGGGCAAGGTTCGGATAATTAGACAGAATCCAAACTACTATTAAACACTAGCTGGGGCAAGTATTTTATGCCTCGATCTAATTTGGGCTGGACACAAGACATACCTTGCCATGAACATCATTGAGGACGTCCGCCAACAGCTCAATCCTATGAACCTTCATGAAGACAACCTTGTGGCCTTGCCAATCATAAACTTGTTTGTGGAGGCATGCCACGTCATCTTCCTGCATAAGCTTGACAAGAACAGTATGCCTCACAAATGAAGGAGTAGCTTTGAACTTCTTGTGCTTCAGTACACCCTGGACAACATACCTGACAACAATGAGGTTGGAATACAACTCTTCATTGGTATAAGCGCAAATGGCTTCCAGGATCCAACAGCCTAAAAACTCTGTTTTCCCAGTGCGTATATTCATGTCATCTGCCTCATAGCGAGTGACATGTACAACCATATAATCCTTGTCTGCATCAGGGCTCTAATTGAAACAGAAACAGATTCTAAATTACTTTCCAGTATAAGAAACACAAGTTATTTAAACCACTATGTATAGCATGACATCGAAGCAAATAAAATTTTGCATTATTCATCACCACATACTTAGATGAAAAACCACAATCGAGATCGGCAAAGAAGAAAATCACCTTGGGTAGCTCATTTGGGGGGAGGGGACACATCCTCGAAGGGGGAAAAACTGCTTCTGCAGTGCCACGAGGGCTGTAACCTCAAATGGGGCGTTGACCATCTCAGTAGTGACCATGAATGTATCTAGGGTCGGCTCGGTGGCTGCCTCCATCTTCTTGGAGCTCTCTATCTCGTGGGGATCAGCCTCCCGTGTATGCTCCAATATTGGCAGATCTTTGCCTGGTTCTCCTGGGTCCATCATGAAACCGATGAATACTAGGAGACCACTGAAAGGAAAACACAATCGCAATGACAATGAAACAAAAAAGAGAGTGAGGATCGGTTACTGCTTTGCAAAATTTCTTTTTTTTCTCTGAACGAAAATATACCAACATCACGGATCCACTTACCTTCCCTTCGTTGGGAGAGAAGAACAATGGCAGATGCAAGTGTTGCCTTTCTTGAAGACGGTGAGGGAGAAGGGGATTCAACGAAGAGCGAAATGATGGTTGCTTCATCCGTCAAACTTAGACTACGGGGAGGTGAAGTTTTGTGATACGACGGCTCGTTATTGCCGCGCTACGACCGAGGTGACTCTCCGCCTGCATACTGCTTTCAAATTTGGTGGATGACATTTGGGCCTGCGTGCTGCATGGCCCGCATGTCGGTGAACAAAAGTATAACAACACTCAGTAGAGGGAGACGTTTCGATGATCTAGGAGGAGCCAGAAGCGGTATTGTATCCACTGTACTAGTAGTAATTGTTTTTCTGGGTAGCTGTAGAGTGTCTCCACTTTACTAGTAGTAATTGTTTCTCTGGGCCCAAGACAAAACAGCCCATCCACCCTAGTAAATAGTAAAACCAATTCAAAAGTCCATATATTTACTGAATGAGAGGCGCTACCCACACCCAGCACACCGCCCCCCAAAAAACATGGGTGTTCTTCTTCCTCCTCACTCCCATCCACCTCACGCCAGCTCGCTCCACTCGTACCCCCAAATTCCTCACCTCACTCCTACAGAAAACCCCAACTCCCCTTCTTCCGCACTACTAAAGATAAACCCCAGATCCCCTTCTTCTTCACTCGCACTACAACTAGGCTCGTCATTCGTTACTCTGCTCAAATCCGTGAGCGCGACGCGATGCCCTCGAGGAAAATTGAGTCGGCTGACCCCAGCACCAAGAAGATGAGGCTCTCGCCAGCGGCGACACCTATTGTAGATCCCGCACCCGACAGCGTGGGAAGAAGCGGCGACCCCGCCCCCACCAGATCCCAGGAACCCGTAGAATCTCGGGTGGACCGCATCAGCGATCTCCCGGACGCCGTCCTTGGGGAGATCATCTCGCTTCTCCCCACCAAGGATTGCTGTCGCACCCAAGTCCTCTCAATTCAGTGGCGCCCTCTATGGCACGCCGTGCCCCTTAATCTCGACTGTCGTCACCTATCTCTCTTGAATGATTTTGAAATCCCCATAGCCATCATCTCCTCCCACAAGGGGTCCGTTCAAAGCCTCTGCATCCTGTCATGCTACCTGAGAAAGCATACCATGCCCTGCATGGTGGACGCCTGGCTGAAATCCCCTGAATTCACAGAACTACAGCTGCTTGAGTTCTACTATTCTCCTGGAAATCACCTACCAGATACCGAACACCATCTACCTGTGCCCTCAGCACCGATGTCCATCTCGCGGTTTTCCTCCCCTCTCCACACCACCACCTTTGCGCTGTGTGACCTACCAGACAATCTGGTACTAAACCTTCGACTCCCATTTCTCAAGAAACTTTCACTTGTGTGGCTTTGTATATCGGAGGCCTCATTGCACAGCATCATCCACTCCAGTTGCCCTGCTCTGGAGTGCTTGGTGCTTGTTTTCACAATTAGAATCGATTGTCTCCAAATAAAGCTGCCTAACCTTGTAAGAATTGGAATTTGTTTTGACAGAAGGCAGCTCATCATCCAAGATGCCCCTTCACTTCAAAGGTTGATCCTTGATTCTAGTTATTCATCATTGCAAATAACCGTCCTCTCTACGCCTAAACTGGAGACCTTGGGTGTAATACATGATCTCTGTGCTCATTTCAATATGGTGTTTGGCTCCATAGTTCTTCAGGTACTTTACATTATCATCTACACTTGTAACCATAAGCTGCATTTTAAATTTCTGCGCATAAGTTATATGTCATCTTGGAGTACACATTTTGTACTAATATTATGTTCTATGCTCAGTGAAGAGTTTCTCCATGGATGGCCTATCAATGGTGCTGGATTCTGTCAAGACCTTATATATCCAAATGAATAGTTTTGATCTGAACAAGATTATTGGCTTGCTGCAATGCTTTCCATGTCTGGAGAAGTTGTATATAAAGGTGATAATTTCACGCACATTGGAAGCCCGCATATAGTGTACTAGAATAATCGTTCAGCTGTTGCTCTTTCGACACTCTTTTTTTAGACCTTAACTCTTTTCAATCTTCATGTCTATTTAGGCAACATGACGGGGTAAGAAAGTTATAACCAATCAGTGGATTCGTAAGCATCGGGATTTTCTCACTTCTCATGAGATTCGATTGAAGACAATAATGCTAGAACGATATGTAGCCAACCGTGCAAACACTAGATTTGTCACATTCTTCCTGCTGAATGCAAGGTTACTATTGTCCATCGGGCTTAAGTTTATCAGCAGCATGGTTTTGACGGATGGGCATGTGGAAGAGCAAAAAAATGTGTTTCAGGTGGGCAAAAGAGCTTCTGAACATGCTGGGCTTCTATTTACAACATATTGTGGTCATAATCTAGTAAATTTTACGATCCAGGATGTTCATTCTATGGACCTGACCGATCCATTTGACTGTGACTGCCGAAAACAGTGTTGGAGTTAGATGTTGTTGCCCTTTTCAACCTGGGTTTTTTTGTAAATCTGATGAACAATTAACCCTCGTGCTTTTGTACAGTTTGTAAGCTGGAGTTAGATGTTCTTGCCCTTTCCAACTCGGCTGTGCCTGTCATATTTTCTTTGGAGCAAGGCAAATGGCTTGCCAGTCGTTTAATTTAGAGTGAAATATTGTAACAACTAACAAATCCCAACCAAGGGAAATAACATCACTCTCACCGGCTGCTTGAGCTCACTATGCATTACAGAAGCCAAGTGATTAGCCCCCACCAGCACCCACAAACTTATTTTGAACTAGCACATCAAATGGGCTGTAAATTTTCATAGGAAAGGCCGCATGACCGTGACAAATTTGGATTCTGACATTTGGGACCCGTGAGGAAATAGCCTGTCCAAGGTGGTGTCGACTTACTAGCCAGTCAACAAACGATTCTGCCTACCAGCCGTTGGATTGACATCCAACATCTGTTGTGTATCTTCTATCTCTTGTCTTCTTCCTCCAGGCTTGCTGTGCCTCCGCCGCCCTACCGTACATACCCTCCAACGTTGGCCAGTCCCTCCCTCTATTCCCCAACGTCTTGTTATTCTCTAGTGACGTCAGCCCCAACACGCACCCGCACCCGAACCAGCCAACCCTCGTACTCCCCTCCGCCTGTGACTGGACCGGCGCATCTTCCACGGCTCCTGTTCGTTCCGTCCGAGGCCTCGCCATCATCCTCCGCCTTGCGGCCTTGGTTTGCTCACCATGTGCAGTGCGCCGCCCTCGTGCGTTGTAAATAGAATCCCGGGACCCAGCAGGTCACGCAGTTTCTTTAGGAACAAGCAGGTGTTATTTATACTAGTTTTAGCGACGGATCAGGGTAACAACGGGGTTGTGCGGGGGTTGTGGCCCGTCTAGCCAGGGTTTTATTTATGTTTACCACATCTTGAGCCCAGTTGTGCTTTTTCTTGATGAAAATGGCTAGCCCAGTTCTATATTTTTAAAAGAAATACCCAAACGAGGCCTACTTGCTTTATCAGCCCTGCTGGGGTACAAATCTTTCAAGACGAGGAGACTTTCATTCGATTTGCCCAGAAATGGGCTGTACATTTTTAAAACACATCAAACCGGGAATTAGTTTCAATTTTTTTTCATTACAAGATTTTAAATTCCATTATTTTTATGCGTGGACAATTATTTGGATTTTATATTTATATAAATTATTTTTCAAAATAGTTTGAATGTGAATCGATATTTCAGGAATAAAAATAGTTGACCGCACCGAAATATGCAAAAATTCGTATACTTTTTAACCGTGGCCACAATATGGGGTGTAATGCTAACAAAAAGAAGATGGGCTCCAAACAAATTCTTAAGAATTAGCAAATGGGTTGTACATTATTAGAAATAATGCACACGAGAGCAGTGACTGTTGGATGTCCATCCAACGGCTGTCGTGCTTCTTCAATCTCTGCTTTTCCTGCTCCAGATGCTCAAACAAGCGCCGACGGGACTGCCTGCTCCCTCCTCCCACGGCCGGCTATGCTGCCGCGCAGGCCTCACCGCCCCACCGTACTCCCATCGCTGGCCTAGCCATCCCTCTACTCACCCACACCTGTTGTTATTCTCCGGGGACAGCAAACAAACCAGTAAACCCTCGTACTCCTCTGCGTGGGAAACAACTGCCGAGTCTTCCCTGGCTCCGTGTCGTTCCCTTCCTAGGCCTCATCGTCGTCCACCGCCCTGGTGCCCTCGGCGCGGTCTGGTCAACGTGGTCAATGAACGACATCCATCGAAAGTGGACTGTACGTGGAGAGGCTGACAGCTAGGTCCATGGCCGCACGCAAGGAAATGCCTCCTTATTACGTGCAAAATGATGATTCCTCCACCTGACAGCTAGGAACCACGGGAAGGGCTTCTGTATTTCGCGAAAAAATGTTCCCCCACTAACAGGTCGGACCCACCAGCTACATCTTCGCACGCAAGGAAGTGCGTCCTTATGACGTAAAAAAAATGAATACCCCTGCTAGCTGGGACCCACCATAGTGGGTGGCTGACTTTTGGGCCTACTAAGTTGACGGGGACAGAGGGCTTTGTCAACTTAGTCAATATGGACGATTCTAGCTCCAGTGACCGTCTGATGTCCATCCAACGGCCATAGTGCTTCTTCAACCACTGGTCTTCTTGCTCCTGCCTCCCGTGGCCGCCTGTGCTGCCGTGGAGGCCTCACCGCCCCCATACTACTCCCACCGCTGGCCAGGCCATCCCTCCACTCACCCACACCCCATGTTATTCTACGATGACGGCAGCCTCACACCGCAGCCGAACCAGTGAAACCTCGTACTCCTCTCCGCGTGTGCATCCACTGCCTAGTCTTCCCCGGCTCCGCGTCGTCCCTTCCTAGGCCTCGCCGTCGTCCACCGCCTTGGTGCTCTCGGTGCGGCGTGGTCAATGTGGTCAACGACCAACTTCCATCGGAAGAGTACTGTACGTGGAGAGGCTGATAGCTGGGTCCACGGCCACAGCCCAATTTTTTGTGATTTGCTAAGTAAGTCGCTTTGTCAGGCCTGTTGGGTTGCAAATCTTTCAAGACAAGGAGAGCTTCATTCGGCTGGCCGAAAAAATGGCCTATCAATAATGAGAAATGAGTTGTACATTTTTAAAACACATGAAACCGACAATTAGTTTCAAATTTCTTTTTTTCATTTCCAGATTTTAAATTGCATTGATATTTATGCATGGACAATTTGTTGGGGTTTATATTGATATACATTTATTTTTAAAATCAGTTTGAATGTGACTCGAAATTTCGGGATTAAAAACAATTCAGACTGCACCAAAATATGCAAAATTTCGTATAATTTTTTAACCGTGGCCACAATATGGGCTGTAATGCTAACAAAAAGAATATGGACTCCAAAAAACCTTAAGAATTACCAAATGGGCTGTAAATTATTAGAAATAATGGTAGATGGGTTGTATGCTGTTTTCCATAGATTTGAGGCTTTCCTAAAAAAAGGTTGACGCACAAGCAGTGACCGTTGGATTTCCATCCAACGGCCGTTGTGCTTCTTCAATCTCTGCTCTTCCTGACCCAGCCGCTCAAACAAGCGCCGGTGGGACTGCTTGCTTCCTCCTCCCTGCGGCCTGCTGTGCTGCCGCGCAGGCCTCACCACCCCACCGTACTCCCATCGCTAGCCTAGCCATCCCTCTACTCACCCACACCTGCTGTTATTCTCTGGCGACGGCAGACGAACCAGTAAACCCTCGTACAATCGTACTCCCCTCCGCGTGGGAAACAACCGCCAAGTCTTCCCTACCTCCGCGTCGTTCCCTTCCTAGGCCTTGCTGTCGTCCACCGCCCTGGTGCTCTCGGCGCGGCCTGGTCAACATGGTCAATGACCGACATGCATCTGAAGTGGACTGTATGTGGAGAGGCTGACAGCTGGGTCCACGGCCACACGCAAGGAAATGCCTCCTTATTACGCGCAAAATAATGATTCCTACACCTGACATCTGGGACCCATCGGAAGGGCCTCTGTATTTCGCATAAAAAACGTTACCACCGCTGACAGCTCAGACCCACCAGCTATATCTTCGCACGCAAGGAAGTGCCTCCTTATTACGCACAAAAAAATGAATACTCCCCCTGCTAGCTGGGACCCAGTATAGTGGCAGGCAGACTTGTGGGCCTACTACGTTGACGGGGACGGAGGGCTTTCTCAACTTAGTCAATATGCACGATTCTAGCTCCAGTGACTGTACGATATCCATCCAACGGCCGTAGTGCTTCTTCAACCTCTGGTCTTCTTGCTCCAGCCTCCCAAACCAGCGCCGGTCGTGCCTCGTGCTCCTGCCTCCCATGGCTGGCTGCGATGCGGTGGAGGCCTCACCGCCCCCTACTACTCCACCGCTGGCCAGGCCATCCCTCTACTCACCCACACCCCCTGTTATTCTGCGGCGACGTCAGCCTCACACCGCAGTGAACCAACCCTCATACTCCTCTACGCGTGGGCATCCACTGCTGCGTCTTCCCTGGCTCCGCGTCGTTCCCTTCCTAGGCCTCGTTGTCGTCCATCGCCTTGGTGCTCTCGGCGCGGCGTGGTCAATGTGGTCAACGATCGACTTCCATCGGAAGAGTACTGTACATGGAGGGGCTGACAGCTGGGTCCACGGCAGCCGCAAGGAAGTGCCTCCTTATTACGCGCAAAATAATTATTCCTGTACCTGACAGTGGGGACCCTCCGAATGGGCCACCGTATTTCGCGAAAAAAACGTTTCCCCCCTAACTGCTGGGACCCACTAGCTACATCTTCACACGCAAGGAAGTGCGTCCTGGCAAAAAAATGATTCGCCCCCTGATTGTGGGACCCACCAGCTATATCTTCGCACGCAAGGAAGTGCCTGACAGTCGGGACCCACCTAGTCGAAGCGTACGTTGCATTGTCATTCTGGTCACGAACATGTACGTACATACTGGTTGATGTAGAGCGCGCACGTGTCGTAGTTGAGGCGCACATGTAGCCTGTACACGTACGCACAGCGGACAGTGTGCAAGAAAGAAAATACATCTACGTACATACATACGGGCGAGGTCTCGAACGCCTACTCGCGCATACGTACGGCCAGGGCTCGTGTACATGGCTGGGTCGGAACGGAGAAACTACGTCATCGTCGTGTTCATGGGGAGGCAACGGAATGCGTCATGTTCATCGGGAGGCAACGGAACGCGTGGGAGCCAACCGGCTTTGACGGAACAGCCGATGCAAACGAGGCCTGGCGTACCGTAGGACGGAGGAAACGGCCTAGTATTCGACCGGCCACGTTCGAAACAGGATCCTGTTCATCGGGAGGGGTCTGGCATACCGCAAAACGGAGGAAACGGACTTGTGTTGGAGCGCTACGGTCGAAACGGGGGTCCTGTTCATCGGGAGGGGTGTGGCGTATCGTAAAATGGGACTCCACGGGATACTGTTCATCTCCACCGTCAACCCCCTCCAGCTTCCACGGGCTACTGTTCATCCACCGTCGACCTCCTCCAGCCTCCACCTGTGACCGTTCATCCATGGGCTCCTGTTCATCCAGCCTCTACCGCGCGCTACTCCACCGGCTACTATTCAACCAGCCCTCTCCACGGGCTCCTGTTCAACCACCCCTCCACGGGTTACTGTTCATCCAGCCCTCCACTGTCTACTGTTCATCCAGCCCTCCATGGGGTGGTCCTGTTCATCCATCCCTCCACAGGGTCCTGTTCATCCAGCCCCAACCGGCTCGATTGATCGGGGTCCTGTTCATCCAGAGGCAACACCACGGGGTCCTGTTCATCCACCCCCACCGGGAACTGTTCATCCAACCCCCCCAGCAACACTCACTATTCATCGAGAGGCAACACCACGGGGTCCTGTTCATCCACCCCCACCGGGAACTGTTCATCCAAACCCCCCAGCAACGCTCACTGTTCATTGAGAGGCAGCATCGACCGGCTTCAGTTAGCAGCAGTAGCGAAGGAATCGCTCGATCGGGTTCAGTTAACAGCCATCGATCGACCGCTCAAGTTCAGTAATGTGTAGCCTGCAGTGCAATCACCCGGGTTCAGTTAGAGCGCAACGCTTCACTCGGATTCAGTTAGAGCCCAACGCCTCGCACCCACGCGCATGCATGTACGAGAGAAACGCGCATCGCTCGGCCCTGACCACCCACCGTAACCGGGAACACCTCGATATTTTCATCGCCCTTGCTTCTACCACTGTTTTTTTCCATCATGGACGGCCCAAAGAATGCCATGCAGCTGCGTCTCCGGCCCGCCCAGGACGAAAAGCCCATTTTTGTCATGATTTTTTGTCATAGAAGTAGGACCCCACCACATCTATGATGATACCATGTTTTGTCACAATTATTGTCATAGAAGTGTCATAAGTATGACAAAAAATTCGTTCGGCCCAAAATGTCACGGATGTGTCTTTTTTTGTAGTGCATGATATAATTCAAATATATGATTTATATACTAAGCAAATGAGCAAAGGGCAATCGCATAAATGATGTGTCAACTAAGGAGATGGCATTCAATATTGTGCATATGATGTAAAAACTAAGCATTGCAATACAACATATGCATGATATGAGTAATATAACCCTGCCAAGTTTGAGCATACACCTCAGGAGGATAATAGGACTAGTCATCTACCTCTGAATCCTCCTCTGAAGAGCTATATGTAACCAGCAAGATATCTGCTTCAGTAGGTAGCATTGAATGCTCTGAAGACCTTGTTTTTACTCCAGATTTCTCCATCACCAATTCAAATTGCTGATGCACAGGAAGAGCAGTTGAATATACAAACATTGTCGACAAATGCAACGAGAAATACAAAAAAGGACGGCATGATATAATTCACATATATGACACTTGGCTAAACAACATGGAATTGCATAATTCACATATATAATGCCTTGCAGCAAGATAGCATTGCATAATTCACATATATAATGTCTTGCAACAAGATGGCATCGCATAATTCACATATATGGTAATTAGACACTAAACAGGTGGCATTCACACAAAGCATGTCTAAACTAAGGAAATGACATAGCAATGCAAGATACCATACGGATGATATGAGCAACATAACCCTGCCAACTTAGAGCATGCACCTGGGGGGGGGGGGATAGGATTGGTCATCTATCTCTGAATCCTCCTCTAGGGAGCTATCCGTAACCAGCAAGACATGCGCTTCGTCAGATAGCATTGTCTGATCTGAAGACCTTGTTTCCACTTCACATTTTTCGATGACCGTGCCGAATGGCTGATGCACAGGAAGAGTAATTGAATGTACTAAAATTGTTGACAAATTTAACACGTAATAAAAAATGATGGCATGATATAATTCACATATAAGATGACTGGCTAACCAGGGTGGCATTGCAAAATTCACATATATGATGCCTAGCTAAACAAGATGGCATTGCATGATTCACATATACGATAAAGAAACTAAACAGATGGCATTGACACAAAGCATGTCTAAACTAAGTAGATGACGAATTTGATGTATCCAATAAGCAATGCAAGGCACCATATGCACAATATTACAACCATCAGCATGCCAAGTTAGAGCGAAGACCTCAAGGGGTAAATAGGAGTGGTCTTCTCCTTCTGAATCCCCCTCAGAACAGTTATCTTCCTCTTGATTATGATCCGAAATGGGTGGAGGGGGGCTGCCTTTGCGCTCACCATCGAGCAATGTCTGCATGGAATTTTATTGCCACGCAAGGCTCGTCTCTTTTACTCTACATGTTCAGTTCCATTGTGTACAATAACTGACATGCATAGGAATAAAACATAGTGAGATTATGTAAGGAGTGCATGCACAAATCCAGAGTGATGGTAGCAAATTGCGGATAGACCCAAAACCAATGATAGCAGGAAGATAATAGCTTTAGTTAAAAAATACAGATAATGGCTCCTTTAATGTTTGTTTGCACCCAACATGAAACTCATAGTAGACATATAGTACTGATTGCCGCCCCAATATGTACCCCACAACCATTTAAAAACTCAAGTTTCAGCATTAGTTTGGACCTGACTCAGAGTCTAATAGGGGAACACGACGATAAAGTAGCATGTCATCATATTAAGTGATGCATAACATAAGCAGACACGGAAGAGTGTGACCTCTCTTGTGGACCCGTGTAGTCCTCAAGGTCATCTGCTCAATTGATGATGGTAATGCAGTTGTCGTGGGTGCCGGCAGCAGGGAAGAAGATCTGAGGTGGCGAAAGACAGTCGGGAGAGCGGATCCCTGCTATGGTGAACCCTTCCGTCATTGGAGCAGCTGAGCTGGGGTGGAACACAACGTAACAGGAGCAGGACAAACCACACAAGGTTTTCTTTGACACATATTTGTAACAGAAGTAATTGTGCAAGGGCTTGTTTGAATTTGAGGATTCTAACAATCCAGGGATAGGAAATAGACAGGAATATGATAGGAATGCACGTGCAAAACAGAGAATTTAAGAACACAGGATTTATGCCAATCTGGGTGTTTGATTCACAAGAATTGGAAGATCACAGGATGCAAAGAAGCAAGGTGAGATTAAGTCAAACCACAAGAAAATGTACGGTTATAATGCTATTATGCTACTATCTCTTAGTCTTGTGCTTCGTGAATAGGAATTTGAAAAGGAGGACAAGTGGAAATTAAAATTTCTACGGTTTTTCTTTGAAGGAGACACTAAAGGAAGAAATCCTATAGTTTTCCTTTGCTCCATTTCTTTGAACCAAATTCATTAATAGTAGTACCATAGGAAAGTTTCCAATTCCTATATTTTTCCTTCACTTTTCCTTTCAAGCACTGGTGATTCTAATAGGCAGGATTGAGCAAGGAAAAGCCTACTCTCAAAAAATGTTTTGTGCTACTTCTATTACTTTGGACCCAGGCCACTGCCCTACCAGCTCAACTCCCAGGCCCATCGACAAATGCACATCTCAAACGCGCAGAGATTAATAATGATGGTGTTCAAGAGAGTCCATCACGAATAGCTAAGTTGCCTGGTACCTCACTGCTTGTCATATAGTAGGAGAAACTAATCGTATTTCACGTTACTGCGTGTGCTCAATGGCAATATATATAACATGTAGAGTAAAAAAGAGATGCAACAAGTGTACAACCTCTTTGGAGAAGCCATGTTGACCTCAGTGTGATTGGGTTGGTCGGTGAGGATGATCCGGCTGACTTGGCTATTGGAGGAGGGGAAGAAGATCTTAGGCATCTTGAGATGGAGCCCGGGGTACTGCTCCGCTGTGATGGAGGGTTTCGTCATTGGAGAAGCTCCGGTGAGTTGTACGACGCCAAGGCTGAAGCAGGACAGGAGAGACAACGTTAACCTCAGTGGAATTCTAATAGTATCTCCAATAGATTACGTAAGATACATAACCACAAAGTGCTAGATGTAAAATACATCAGCCGCTCATCTCTGAACTTAACTGTCGAAACTGAATTTAACTGTCGAAACTGAACTTAACCGTCGAAACTAAATTTTGCTGTCGAAACTGAATTTTACTATCTAAACTGAATTTTACTGTCGAAACTGAATGCACTAGCTAGTAGCAGAAAAGCAGTAGCAGTAGCAATAGCAGTAGCAGCAGCGCGTGCGAGAGCCGTGGCAGCTGGTCGTGTGGCAGCATCAGGTGAGGCTACCCTGAGCCGCCAGCCACCACCGGCCGAACAACCTCCCCCCGCCGCCCCGCCCGCCCCGAAACCACTCCCCACCGCCGGTCCGCTGCCGCCCCGGCCATCCCTCTAGCCCCCCCTTGTCCAGCTTTTTCTCCGGCGATCCCCACGCCACCGCCCCACCACCGCCGCGACCATCGCCCCCACCCTGAACCCTAAAATAGACACTGGGGTACCTCTCCGGCGAGCCACCCTCCCCGCTGCGGCTGGTTCTTGCTTAACTCCGGTGAGCCCCCCACCCCCTGAAAATCGACTAACCCGAAAGTCGATTCAGTCGACTAAAGTGTAGCTAAATCAGAGTAGCATCGCAAGCAAGAGCAAGAGCGAGAGCAGCGGCGCGAGCAAGAGCAACAGAATAGCAAGAGCAGACCAAGAAGGGGACAGAGAGCAAGAGCAGAGCAGCAGCACGAGCGAGAGCTAAAGCAGCAGCAGCTCCTACTGATGTGGACGTCGCGGCCGAGGGAGCGACGCCATGGAGGAAGTGGCCGGCGACGCCGCCGTGGATGGAGCCCCGTCGTGTCGGCTTGGGACCGAGCGCCGGCAGCGCCATGAGATCGAATCAAGAAGAAAATTCGGCGATTAGTGTAGAACCTCTTTGGTGGCGCCGATTAGGCCTCAGCTTCATCCGAGGAAACGGCGATGATGATGCTCTTCCGGTGGTGCAGGTGAAGACGACGGTGTGGGAATCGAGGTGACGCGAAAGACGAGGGGAACGTCGGGGCAGATCCTTGGAGGTGGAGGACGGGGTGGCTGAACCGGTGGGACGACGAGATCAACGACGGATCCTCATCCGGTACGGTGGATGAGGGACTTTGAGGTGTTGCTGTGAACGACGTCGTCGGGGAAGAGGCTCCATCTAGGTGGCGGACGGAGGAGGGTGTGGGGCTTCGCGGGTTTTTGCGGCCTCGGTGTACGAATGGGTGGGCGGATGTGATGGGAGTGGGGAACCATGGCTTAGGGACACGCTTGTCCGAAATGTGGGGTAAGTTACGAAATTACCCCCACCGATTTGAGCTAGGCGGTTCTTTCGGTTCAAGGGTATCACGGGCATTTCGGGTGTCGGGATTTCACAGGAGGTGGGAGTTTTCGCGCGCGTTGTAATTTTGGAATAGCAAAGCACAGGTTGAGATGGAGGGAGTTGTCAGAGCACAACGAGACAAAGATATATCTTAAATATTTCGGGGTAACAAGGCGCGGGTTGAAGAGGCGGGAGTTTCGCAGCACGATAGACAGAGACGCTAGCTTGAAATTTCGGCATAAGAAGGCGCGGCTTGAAATTTCGGGAGAACAAGCTTAACGTGTACCAAAAAAAAGACAATTCGCACCTCATCACTAGAGAGAGCTATGTCCCGTTTTACTATATTACTAGAAATGCATTCAAATACAACAAAAAAAATCAGGACAACAAACATAACGTGTACAGTACCAAAACAATTTGCACTTCCCTCAACAATAAAAAAAGAATGTGTGTTGTGTAGCATATCTATACCTATACTAATTCTTGACTTCCTAGAAATTCCTATATTAATTAGAAAATAGGGGCCGTTTATCTGGTGGGACCGAATTATTACGGTGTAGATTAACTCAAGCAATCTTTTTTTCCCTACACAATTTTTTTCCAGAGAACTCACATGATTTTCCCACGGTTGGACTCTATATGGTCTCCACGATTCCATCTAGGGAAAACACATCTTTCACGGTGAGACTCTATATAGATGCCAAAAAGGATCGTTTATCCCTCTACCTGTTAGTTTCCACTAAAAAAACTAGACGTTAGTTAATATTTCAAGAAAAAAACTTCTGCGATAGATGCCAAAAGATTCCTCCCTCGATCTCCTATTCGCACGTCTCTCCCTTACCTATCTTCTTCCCTTCATTCGTTCCTATGAAACCACCAGCGATGCGCATCATCGAATGATGCTAGCCATCTGCATCAGTCTCTGCATGCCATGCATACTGCTGTGCTCAACCTAATTCTCCATTAATAACAAAAGGCAGGGCAAGGTTCAGTCTAGCATCTCCCCGACTACCTTCAAAAATCCAATCTAGGAATCTTCAGTTTCCATGATCCAATCCATCATCTTTCTCTAGCCCTGCTTAATAAAAAGAATCTCAGTATGGTTGTTGCCGTAGAGTAGGAAGTCAATCCGCAACAGTCTGAAGCACATGGGAGAAGACGAGTAGGAAATCCATCCACTACACGGCTGTATGAAATCATCGGGTCGACCATTACTACGGCAGAATCTGGTAGGTACCTCTATATATAGCACTAAATTGTCTTGAACCGGACCATCTGCTATCTATACCTATACTAATTCTTGACTCAAATAAATCAGTTTTGTATCTATGAGCATTTTGAACTGCTGCTGATTCTGTTATACCATATAGGGAGCAGAGAAGAGCCAGGTGAGATTTTCTGAATCACCTACGACAGTTAAACAGATTACCTGCTGTACATCAACAATATTGAAACTCCAGCCAGCCAGTTCACTGCCATATTAATAGCTCAATGTACATTTGATTATCCATGTTGTTCTACATTTGCCAAAGTAGTTCATTAGTTGATTTTTCAAACAAAGGCTCATGGCTTTAGTTTACATAAATTATACTGTGTTTCTTTTGCTATATCATGATTAAGTCTTTGACAGCTGTCGGTCATATGCAAATTCTTCACTTGAGTTAAAGAATTTGTTGTGATTAATCTTGGACAATGCATACCACATGCTGCGTACAATTTCTGCAGTTCAAAGAAACCGTTAGCATGTATGTCCACCTTTCTTTGAATTTTCAATTCAGTGCTCCTGCTAGCTAGCTGTCTATATATGCCGTATAGCAAGTGAATTCATGGCTAACTTCCTTTACCCAACAACCACAAATTCCTGCATTAATTATCATGCTGTGCTAAATAACTTACCTCCTTTACTGAATACGTGTGTTAAATTATGCTTAGGAGCAGAAAGTATATTAGTACCCTGTATTTTAATTTTGACCAGGATCTCTTGAGGAAGTGGGAGAGGTGACACTAGCCAAAGTTCTGATTGCTCTTCTTATACAGATTATATATGCAGAAAGTATATTAGTACCATATATTTGAGTTGGGACCATGATCTCATGAGGAAGTGGGAGGGGTGACACTAACCAATGTTCGGATCGCTCCTCTCACACAGATTATATATGCACTACATGCTGCAAGAAATGCGCATTTTCCTCATATTTAATATGCCCAAGAGTAGAATCAGTCACAATTTTTTTTATATGTATGCAATAATTCTGCCGAACAATAAGACCATTTGATCATATAATCAAAGACTGTATCTTGAAAGCCTCGAAGAACTGGTAACAGAACTTATACTGAACGGCGATTGATTAGCTTGAGACAATAAGTTAACGATATGTCTATCCATCTATCTATGTTTTTTTCGGGGGATTTATCTATATATCTACACTAATTACAGACATGTAATCCTCGAGCTGCCAAGTTAAATTCTGGACCATCTATTTGTTCGTAAATTTAGTTCAACCGGATACATTGATCAACTTCTGTGCCAATCTATAATAGATCGTATTGCATACGAACTACTATCCTCGCAGTCCTTTTCTTTTGACATGTCGTTGTCCGGATGGTTGGATCGGATCTTGAAATTTTTATTCTGTTTTTTGATGATTTATTTTTGGTTTGTGCAGGGGTGTGCACCGACCTATGATCTATCTAGAGCTACAATTTCAGTTGCATCCCATGCCCGTGATGTTGTGGGCGATGTCAATTTTCATATCCATCTCACATGAAGGCTTCCATTTGCCTTAGTCTGCCGCCTTGACATTGTGCAATCGAAATCTGCACCCACATCTACCTCTGAACCCTGGCTTCATACTTTATAATTGCAATCTATAATTATTCACCATCACCTACTTTATGGCACCTGACGGCCGAGTCGTTTCCACTCATCCGTCAATCATACTGCCTGATAACCCAGTGCCTGCTTCTTTTCTGCAGGTTTGTGCTTGCTTTTCCCACCCATGCATTACCAGTGTGTCAAGATGCAAGTGTCTTGAGCTTTTAATGCTTGGTTTTTCTTCTGCTCTCACACAACCTTTGGGGCATGTCCAGTGACGTTTATGCAATTTTATCTCATTACAATATAATTAATGGACTGGATTGTTGAACTTTTGTGGTGCATATGTTTTCATGACATTAGGCTAGATTTGGTGCAATAATTCAGTCAAATAGCAGCTCTTATTCCTTTTTTATTTCATGTGAGGTCAACTAATTAATAGAATAACAACTAGAACATTTATCTATATACATTACGTGGCTTGAATCTTTACTCGTTAGTAGAAATAATCTTTTATTGGGGGATGCATATGATAGACTGTGAGACACTTCAGGAGTTAACTGAAATTATTTTACAAATGGTTTCTCTCAGTTGCACAATAGCCTTTTTTACAACATTGGCTTGATGTTCTCTATTTATACACTTGAGGAAGAATGCCAACATTGTATTGATATTTCTTTGCTACTGTTACTGAAGGCAATAGATCAAAAAATTTCAATATCAGTATATGATGTCATGGTTCATGATAGTATATTCCCCCAAAAAATCAATTCACCTGGATGGATTTGCTAAATTGGTCTATAGATTCTGGCTTCTAAATAGACATGTCTGCCGCACACTATAGTAGGCTGAATAAAGTAATGCCCACCACCATATGTACTGCATTTCTTGAATGGAAAATCAATAATCATCATGACGACAAGAGTATGTCCGTGCTACTGTATTAGTAAGTTTCTTAAAAAATTATCAATATGGCATTTGTTGGCTGATAAATTATCAAACAAATAATTTTAGCAATATTAAAACTACTTCTAATTTTTTTATGCGTGCAATATTTGGTAAACGATGACATAATTTTTTTTCCTTTCTAACACCAGGTGAGTACTTGGTTGTTTGCAAATTTTGTTCCTGCTATTTAATTTGTAACCGTAGCTTGAACTGCTTTGTATCATATTACCTATGTAGCTTGGCCTGTTCTACCTACCAAGTGCTATCCAGTTAGACACCATCATATCATGCAAGTAGATAACGCAAAGTGGTCCCTTATTGACCGCAATTCTCTTTTATTTTCATGAGTAGCATCATTGGAATGGTGTGGGACTGTTGGGCAGCTATAACTGGAAAGATTTGATATGGATAATGAATTGATAACTTAGTGTGCACCTAAATATTCAATTATGTTTAACAGCGAACCATCTCTCAATGGAGTGCTAATTTTGGTAGAATCGAGGCTGAAGAAACCGAAGGAACACTTGCTGTGCAGTGTTGCTGCATAGTCTTCTCCTGGATAATTCAGTTGTTCGGTTTTAGCATTACATGTATTTTTTTACCATAGAGTACATAATTAAGATCTTTAGGTTCCTCTCAAGTGTATGCTGGCATGAACTGTTGAAAATTTTCCATCACATTCAATGTTAAATGTGCAAAATCACTTGATAATACGAAATAAATTATTTATATAGTTCGGTTTCATTTTATGTAATTGGTGTAACAATAATTGATTCAAGAATTTATTGTCTTAGTAATATAAAAATTTCTTAAGAGTTATGAAATAGTTGAACCATAGGTGTACTTAATTTGAGTACATTTTCCCTGTTTGAATGGGATTGTACTCGGGTTAGTTAGACAACCATCTAAATATTATCTTCACAACACATGACATGAATATAGGAGAAGTAAATTACTATATAAATACGAACTACATGTAGATACGATCTCAAATTCAAATATTTGTATAGATTTTATGTTGAATTCAAATCATAGCACATGTATGCTCTAGCTAGATGTTCGGAATCTAAACCATGTATGATATACTATGTACAATGTGTTTAACAAGCACAACACACACACAAACACCATTTAGACTAGTAAGGTACACATGCATTGCACGCATGAGATTTGGCAACCAAATTATGAATAAATACCACATTATAGCATGTAAGCTTTGAGTCATATATGCATGATGTAGATGTTCGTTTAATTCTGATAGTTCATTTCATTAAAAATCATCTAGTTTTTATAAGAAAGCTAATCTATTTTAAGATTCATGGAATTGTGCGTTGTAAGGCATAAAGTAAAAACAAATAATGGCAAATCATGTAGAAAAACATTTG
The DNA here is from genome assembly GCF_003073215.2 of Triticum urartu. Lineage (NCBI taxonomy): Eukaryota > Viridiplantae > Streptophyta > Magnoliopsida > Poales > Poaceae > Triticum > Triticum urartu. Next base: position 61,912,959 of record NC_053026.1, read on the forward strand.
GGCAATTATGATACAGAAGATTCTAGAACAAAGAAGAAGTGCTTGTGTTTTGAGGTTTGTGCATTATGCTTAAGTTCAACCATGAAGTCTTCTAGATTGTACATGTGGCAAAATATGGTGGGATCTAGATGATATTCAACGGCCAGTTGTGCTCAAATTTGCCATCTCTACACCATCAGATTGGCCTCATCCAATGACCATCTTTCAAAGTTAAAGTTATCCGCACACTATATAAAAAATATAAAATATAATATATATAGGGGTATAGATATAGATATGTGATGTGAAAGCCACCCATCATCTCCAATTAGAATAGTGTGTCCATGCACGGATGCAATGTGGCCAAACGATGTCTGCTATCGATATCTCAAATACAAATCAGTATGACCTTGTTCAATGTGTATACAGTACAACATGCTCGTTTCCAAACCACACCACACATATCTCAGTTATATTCATGCATGCATGGGTTTCAAACATCATGATCTCTTATTCAAATATTTGAATTCTACTTTACATTGATTATGACATCACCTAGTCTTTTACACCCACACAGTCATCTTATCTTTATAATTGTACCATTAACTTTCTCTCATGCATGCATCCACACACAGTACTAGTCGGCATTATCCATCGCACACATGTAATCTTTTTCTTCAGGTCGGTCTCCCATGCATGCACAGACACACACCTCCCCTCCCCATCATATCGGGCATTCTTTATATCTCACGTGCATGCGCAACGATCGATGTTCCTCTATGTATGTGTATACATAGCTAGATCCTTCACAGTTTTCCACACAAACCGATCAATCTATATATCTAGTGAGGTCTCACCCTCTTTCCCACGTCCACATCGATCAATCTATACCTCTCTATATAGGATTACATAGCTAATACACCCACATTAATTATATATCCAACGTCCCCCTCTCATCATCCATGCCTCCGCTTCATCTCTCAGACGCGCGCACAGTGGCGAAGGCAGGGGGCAGCAAGGGCCCTGCCCCCCCTAACATCACTATATATCGAGGCTAATATGAATGTGATCATTAGAAAATTGCTGGTAAAATGGTTTAAGTTGATGAATTGGCCCTCCTCGTAAAGGATTAGCAATGCTTGCCCCCCTAGCTCATTTATTTTTCATGGCTCCGCCACTGCGCGCAATAGCGCACATTCTTGCCCCCTCTCTTCAAATATCGATCTTGCACTTGTGCACTCCTTCATAGTCTCCCTCCACTTGGCCCCTCGCACCATCTTCTAGCCCCCCACCGGATTTTGCCACATGTACAATCTAGCAGACTCCATGGTTGAACTTAAGCATAATGCACAAACCTCAAAACACAAGTTCTTCTCCTTTGTTCTAGAATCTTCCGTATCATAACCGCCCAAACTTTTTTTCTAGTTGAATTGCCATTATTTATTTCTACTTTATGCTTTACAACGCACAATTCCATGAATCACAAATAGATTAAGGGCTTCTTTGATTCAAAGGATTCTCAAAAGAATTTTGGAGGATTCTAATCCTTAGGAATTTTTCCTATCTTGGTTGTTTGATTCGTAGGTTTGTAAACCATAGAAATTTTTCCATAGGATTCATTTGCACTAGATTTCATAGGAAACATCCCATCCACACAAACCACTTTGAAAGAATCCTACGTTTTTTCTATGCACAATCAAACACTCGTACAATCCTGTAGGATTCAAGACGACATTCCACTCTAATCCCATGTTTTTCCTATTACCGCATTTTGGAAATCCTACGAATCAAAGAGGCCCTATCTTTTTTTAATAAAAACTAATTTATTTTGAATGAGATGAACTATAAAAATTAAACGAAGGTCTACATCAGGCATATATGACTCAAAGCTTACATGCTATAGTGTGGTATTTATTCATAATTTGGTTGCCAAATCTGATGCATGCAATGCACGTGTACCTTACTATTACTTCGAGTATGTGCAAACACGTAAATTAGAATTCCAATGGCACGCTACATAGTGTCTCTCTTACAATTCATGAAGCCACGTGGCACATGTGGAGGCGTTGTCATGACCTCCTTGTGTGGATTGATCACGGTGACATGCTGCTGCTTCCAGAAGAATGTACTCGTCCTCTCTGAGCCACACTGGCGGTACATGCACGAAGAGAAGATGTGCATGCACGCCACGCACGCACTCATGCCCTTGCACGCACACGCGGGTACACGGGGCGACACATTTTTGTACGAAGATCCACCCCATGTGATAATTTGACGCGTGTAAAGTCCTTCATTTCATTGATGGTCAATTAATACATCGCATGCAAATTGAGCGGACATGAGGGCGGAAGAAAGACATTACTACTCCACTACGCGCATGCGAGTAGTTAAATCATGGGGTGCCAGTACTTCCATTGGTCTCCTTCATATTTTGTGTCAATTTTTGACCATATTTTTTAGTAACATAATATTTATGCATGTCATAAAAAGTGGCACAAAAAGGGAGCCAATAAACCAGGACGCAGGCAGCATGATCAATTTTTGCCAGGGCTACTGTTGGTGGCCTTTGTATTTAAATATGGATGGAGTGGAGTAGTACTATCTTTATCTTAGCCTCGTAGGGCTCTTCCAGTGCCTCAGCTCGCCTCCCCGCCTCGCCCACCGGATCCCACCATGGATAATCCCTTTGATCCCAGGATCCCGCGAGCTGCCCTCTCACTGTGGCCCGCAGCACTGCCGCCTTTGAGCGAAACCCACATGTGTTTTAGAGGGGATCCATTGCTCTGGAATCACAGATCGGTGGCGCCAGAGGACATGCCAGGGCTGCGTTTCAGGTGGTGGACAGCAAGGGAAAATCGGATCGAGGAAGCGTCACATAGATTGGAGAGAAGTTCCAAGGAGCTACGCTTGGCACAGCACAAGGCGGAGGCGGAAGTCGAACTCAGGGGGGAAGATGCCGAGGGATGTCAGCATCTGGCAGCGTCGCGTTGATTTCGAGCTAGGGCTAATGGCAGAGATCATATTCACAGAGTCAACTGCGGAGGAAAGAACGTGCATGCCTGCGCAATGGCATGATCAACCGGTGCAACTGTTCAAATGGGCGGTAGGAGAAGCCAAATCCCGAGACCAGTTGTGGTAGTGCCGTTGGGCATGCATCGTAGGCGAGGTGAGCTGCCCTCCTTCCCCGCCAGCGATGCAGTGACCTAGTCGGTTGCTGCTACAGTGAACTTGCAACGCTATGTCTGTTTGCAACCTTGACAATCACTCCATCTATATGTATTGTTTTCCTATAAAAAATACTTGGTCATTTGGAAAAAAGATGGTAATTGATTTATCACTAGTTTTAGAATGCTTGGTCATGACAATCAACCGAAGCCACAACTAGAAGTCTCCATCACGTAAGTACTTTACGGTCGGTCGCACCAACAGACGGTCGGTCGGACCCGCGTCTCATCGAAGGGACACGCATCGTCTTGGTCTGACATGTACGACCAGTTACATCACTGACTTGTGCGACCGCATTTGAGCAGTGTAGTACTCCCTTTATCTCAGTTTACAAGTCTTGCATGTGTACCTAGGTCGTTAATTTGACCAACTAAATAAGAGGCATACATTACGAAAAATATATCATTACAAACTTCAAATATTCTATTTTTTAATGATAGAGTATATTTTTATGTTAAAAAATTTATGTTCTACTAAACTCATTGGGAGTACTTGAAATTTATGTTCCACTAAACTCATCGGGAGCCGTTTCGGGCCTTGAAACCAAAACCATCAATTAATCTTTACCTTGTTCCCATCAAATTCCAAAGTACTAGTGCTACAATTAAGTGCAAGCCTGCTCACACCTACCAGTACGTACCAAACCTGAACGTGTTCCCACTATGCAGGTTTTAGTACTAGTGCTAGTACTTAGGTTATAAACAGGGGAACTACCTAACCAAAAATTACTCTACCTTCCTCCTCATAAGTCCTCCTTCTTCGTCCGTCCTTGCCATGGCCGGTGTGCAGAGCTCTAGGTCGAGAACTATCCGAACTACTCGTAACAAGGGAGCGGCAACCAAAGCCACGGGAAAAAAAGAGGGCTCGCAACCACACAGAGACCTCGAAAGATCTCTCACGGGCAGGCGATGGCTCCCAGGAGCGCTCTAGCCGCAGAGGCGAACATGCCGAGATGGCGGCGCTGGAGTCGTTATCCCTTGACGGCATGCGCGATCAGCTCAATAAGCACCTCAATAAGCAGAAGGAGTTCATCCATGGCTTGGTGGAGCTGCTGAAGGAGAGCCTCGACGACATGCCTGCTGAGCTCAATGAGCAGGGGGAGTTGACCGTGGGCTTGGTGATACTGGTGAAGAAGAGCATTGCCTCGGAGAAGAAGGCGACCGACGAAATCCTGCAACTTCAGGAGGACAAGGCGAAGCTTTGCCACGAGCTCGACCTGCTGAAGGAGGAGAATGCAGGCTGGAAGAAGCTGCATGAGAATAGTAGTTCCTCGATGAAGATGCTGCATGCCCTTGTCATGGAACAGAAGGAGGACTTGGCGAAGCTCCGCATCGAGCACCCGGCTGCTGTCAAGGTACGTAATGCGGCCGTGGAACAGATGATTAAGGCTCGCGTCGAGAAATCCCGCGTCATGGACACAATGAAGAAGACGGTAGAGGAGATGCGCAAGGAGATGGAGGTCATGGAGGCGATGAAGAAGCAGTTACAACTCTGCGGCCAGCAAGCCTTCATGTAGTGAGAGCAGCTCCCCAGACTAGTGTGTGTGTCTTCCTTCTTTTTGGGGGATGATAATCTTCCTTCTTATTTTACTCATGTGTTTCTTCTTTTGCTTCGGTGTTTGGCCACATGTGTCACCTTCTCTGCGAGGCATTAATAGAACAAGGCTAAAAATGAGATGACTAGCAAATTAGATCATTCTTTATCGCCAATAGGACAATGCCTCTTGCTAGTAATATATAATAAGAGTAGAGAGTAGAGTATATGTCACTGGGCTGCCGTGTTTCATGCTCATCCGTCGTACTCCAGTGGAAAACTTGAGTATACCACACGGTTCTTTGCTCCTCCTCAGGTCGTTGGAACATTTATGCAAGCAGTCAAATCACAAGGCCCCGCCTTCCAGCAGTAATGAGCTGTCAAATCACAAAGGCCCTCGCCTCTCTTGAAACCGACCTAGCTAGACTACCCCGCCCTCTAGCATTTTAAAAAATGTATACTTTTCTACAGTAGTAGGATTGATGGATTGCGCCATGGAGCAAAAGTAACAAGATGAAATTAAAGAAAAAAGGTGGTACATATAGAGAGCGCTCGTCGCCAAATTATGCATATAGTACTATTAAAAAAGCTAGTACGTGCTTAAATGGGGTGCTAAATTCTATTAAAGAAATTAGCATACCTATGTAATTCTTGGGTTCTTATTATTTGTGCCACTAGTTTGTGTATCACTACTTACTTTTGCCATTAGAAGTTACAACTACTCAAAAATGCCATCGATCCATGAGATGCTTGCTCAACAATGCAATTAGATATCTAAAAACTGCCATTGTTAAGTTAGATGTTTGCTCAAAAATGCCATTAGACAATGTGATTTTCACGTCAAAACCGTTGACCATGTTACATGACAAAAATAAGCCGATTCTCACAATGATAAGTGTGGCCCCGCTTGTCAGGAGTAACCAAGCAAACAATTTTATAGGAAAATAAGAACGCTGTTAGGATCAAGTAGGCCCCACACTTTATTTTACTGTAGTGAGATAGAGGGAGAGATCGCATGTTGGTCCATCGGTATTTATGTCATTATAACATGGAAAAGGAGATTTGAGTCACAATAATGGTGTTCAGCACAACACACCCCTCAAATAAAACTAAGCACCCTGAAATTCTTTGACAAAACTAAGCCCCCTGAAATTCTTTGACAACTAAACTGCTGGCTATATGATGTTGGCCATATATATTGTATGTATATAATGTGAAGAAATGAGTGGTAGTCGTAGTACTATACCAACTAAAAGATGAACTGTAACAAATAGTAGTATGTACGTACTGAGGAGTTAAAGTAACAAGAAGAAACATAACATAGTTCTGGTGGGGGCTCAGCACAACACACCCCTCAAATAAAACTAAGCACACCTGAAATTAAACTAAGCAACTAATCCGGTAGACACTATATTAGGACCACCATGAGCAACGACACTGCCACCTTACTCGGACTCCTCATCCACGTGCTTGACTTCGTCCTTGTCCCTCTTCCTCTTGGGCGATACTTCTTTGCTTGAACCGCACACTTAGCTCTTGCTCTTCATCCAACCCTTATAGATGTTGAAACAAAGGTAGCCATCCATTGCAGCATAGTGGATGTGGTCTATATCTAGTACCTTCCACTCCCATGCATGATGAAAGTTGAACGGAGGTTTCTTCAGTGTACCGTACGAAGGATGAACCATGGCTCCTGCCAGGGTCAGCATTGAAGGCTGATCACGGGAGGGCACCGGCTGTTTCTTCTGGAGGTCAATGGGGTTGCCTACAACGAGGCCTATCCGACCCAGGATTTCCTTGTCGTTCCTAAAGTCTACAGTAACGAATTTGACTAGGCTGCTCTTGAGGAACTTCTTGAATTCCTCGCACTCAACGTCGACATGGCATATGTGGTAGACCAAGCATAAGTCATGAACGCAAACCTGGATCACGACGGGCTTCTTCTTCTCTTCCTCCTTTAGATTCTTCTCGCTTCCTAGGACTGTGGTGTACTCAACATCTAGCCCGGCAACCCACTCATCATTTGAGTTTTCGAACATGCGTCTGAAGCGAGCAAGGCACCCTTTCACTGTTGCGGAAGAACGGGTGTAGATGATGTCGAACTCATCACCGGTGATGGTTCTAACCTTGTACTCACCGCCAATCATGGAGATTTGGGACGCCATGGTGATAACCCACAAGTATAGGGGATCACAACAGTTTTTGAGGGTAGAGTATTCAACCCAAATTTATTGATTCGACACAAGGGGAGCCAAAGAATATTCTCAAGTATTAGCAGCTGAGTTGTTAATTCAACCACAGCTGGGAACTTAATATCTCCAGCAAGGTATTTAATAGCAAAGTAATATGATAGTAGTGGTAACGATAGCAAAAGTAATGGTAGCAAAAGTAATATTTTTGGGTTTTGTAGTGATTGTAACAGTAGCAGCTGAAAAGTAAATAAGCGAAGAACAATATAGGAAAAGCTCGTAGGCAATGGATCGGTGATGGGGAATTATGCCAGATGCGATCGATCATGTAACAGCCATAACCTAGGGTGACATATAACTAGCTCCAGTTCATCAATGTAATGTAGGCATGTATTCCGAATATAGTCATGCGTGCTTATGGAAAAGAACTTGCATGTCATCTTTTGTCCTACCCTCCTGTGGTAGCAGGGTCCTATTGGAAACTAAGGGATATTAAGGCCTCCTTTTAATAGAGTACCAGACCAAAGCATTAACACATAGTGAATACATGAACTCCTCAAACTACAGTCATCACCGAGAGTGGTCCCGATTATTATCAGTTCGGGGTTGCCGGATCATAACACATAGTAGGTGACTATAGACTTGCAAGATAGGATCAAGAACTCACATATATTCATGAAAACATAATAGGTTTAGATCTAAAGTCATGGCACTCGGGCCCTAGTGACAAGCATTAAGCATAGCAAAGTCATAGCAACATCAATCTCAGAACATAGTGGATACTAGGGATCAAACCCTAACAAAACTAACTCGATCACATGATGAATCTCATCCAACCCATCACCGTCCAACAAGCCTACGATGGAATTACTCACACACGGCAGTGAGCATCATGAAATTAGTGATGGAGGAAGGTTGATGATGACGATGGTGACAGATTCCCCTCTCTGGAGCCCCGAACTGACTCCAGATCAGCCCTCCTGAGAGAGTTTAGGGCTTGGCAGCGGCTCTGTATCGTAAAACGCGATTGTCGGTGCCAAAACTGGCGGATCTCGGTTAGGGGGTCCCGAACTGTGCGTCTACGCCGAACGGTAACATGAGGCAGGGGACACGATGTTTTACCCAGGTTCGGGCCCTCTTGATGGAGGTAAAACCCTACATCCTGCTTGATTAATATTGATGATATGGGTAGTACAAGAGTAGATCTACCACAAGATCAGAGAGGCTAAACCCTAGAAGCTAGCCTATGGTATGATTGTATGTTATGGTTGTTGTCCTACGGACTAAAACCCTTCGGTTTATATAGACACCGGAGAGGGTTAGGGTTACACAAGGTCGGTTACAAAGGAGGAGATATCCATATCCGTATTGCCTAGCTTGCCTTCCACGCCAAGTAGAGTCCCATCCGGACACGAGACGAAGTCTTCAATCTTGTATCTTCATAGTCTAACAGTCCAGCCAATGCAGATAGTCCGGCTGTCCGGAGACCCCCTGATCCAGGACTCCCTCAGTAGCCCCTGAACCAGGCTTCAATGACGATGAGTCCGGCGTGCAGTATTGTCTTCGGCATTGCAAGGCGGTTCTTTCTCCGAATACATCACAGAAGAATTTGAATACGAGGATAGTGTCCAACCCTGCAAAATAAGTTCCACATTCCACCATAGAGAGAATAATATTTTGCAGATCTAATTTGCTGGCTTGTTTTGGCAGCATGACATTATGTCATGGCCCGATGATTATTTGAATCGTTTCTTTTAACCAGCCCCGCACATAACGCGAGGCAGTTTTTTGACACGTCTTGTCAAAGCAGAGATCGTGTCCCCTTATTACGGGATTCTCATCAATACGAGCGTGGGTAACCCAACCGAACCATCAATTGCGGCGCTTGGGGGATAAGCAAGTTTTACCAGGCAAGTGGGGACGCTTAGCTTCGTCCGCCCATATAAAGGGATAAGGATTCACCTTTCTATCCACGTCGTCTTCCTCCTTTGCTCATCCATTTTCGCACACTCGAGCTCTAGAGCCCAAGTCCACACTTCCCACCTCAACCTTCTCCAACCATGTCCGGAGCGGGAGGCAGGTGAATGGTCTCCTCTGTCACAGAGGGAGACATCAAGAAACTGAGGAGAGCTGGATATTTGCCCGACGACATCGCGCACCGGCTCCCAGATGAGGGGCAGCTCATCCCCACCCCCAGGCCCCATGAGAGGGTAGTATTCCTCACCCATTTCCTCTGTGGACTGGGATTCCCTCTCCATCCCTTCTTCCGAGGGCTCATGTTTTATTACGGCCTGGATTTCCATGAACTGGCCCCGAACTTTATCCTCAACATCTCGGCGTTTATCGTCGTTTGCGAGGCCTTCCTCCGCATCAAGCCCCACTTCGGCTTATGGCTGAAGACCTTCAATGTCAAGCCGAAGGTGGTGGGCGGCCGCCAGGCGGAGTGCAGAGGCGCCATGGTGGGCAAGATGCCCAACGTAACATGGCTCGAGGGCTCCTTTGTGGAAACCATAAAGGGGGGGCGATCGGGGTGGTTCTACATCACCGATCCGTGCGACCCTGCATGGGCAGCGGCCCCCGAGTTCCGATCTGGCATCCCCACGCGGCTCACCTCCTAGAAAGAGAAGGGCCTGTCCTGGGGTAGTTCGAAAGAGCTGACCGGACTCCAAACATGTATTCAAAACATGGTGAACAAGAAGCTCAAGCTTGTCAACATAGTCCAAGTTATGCTCATCCGCCGGATACTCCCGTGCCAACAATGGGAGTTCAACTTGTGGGAGTTCGATCCGGCGCAGCACCGAACTCTGAACAGGCTCTTCGACACGACTCATGAAGACGCCTGGAGGGTGATGTTCAAAAGTGCCGAGGTCCCCCCCCCATTACTGAGGATCGCGGATTCAGCGCGAAGTGCCAAGCCAGTGCGGTAAGCTGCTTTACCTTTCACAGGATACTTATTTTTATATATAGATTGACTCTATGCGGGATCTAAACTCCCGTACCTTTGGCAGGACTGGCAGAAGATGGCCGAACAGATCGACTGTCCAACTCCTTTGCCCGAAGGCCCCGCAGACGCTCTTCTGGTGAAGATGTTGACTCCGGCCCCTTATATGGTGCCGGAGAAGACCAAGAAGGCCAAGGGAACCCGAAAGAGTTCTCGATGCCAGGCGTCGTCGGACTCACCGTCCGATGATTCTGCGGTGCACTCTTCCCCCGAAGACAAGGAAGAAGAAGAAGAAGAAGATGCTCCCCCACCGACTAGGGGAGACAATAAAAGGAAGGTCGCCCCAACTTGGGAGGCCGGAGGGTCTAAGAAGGGAAGGACTCTCCTTCCGGACGGTTCCACCGCCGCCGACGAAGGCGAAGACGAGTGGTTGCCCAGGGTCAAGCCCCCGGGGAGATTCGGATACCAGAGTAACTCATAGCATTCCTTTGTCGCACTGCTTTCCCTAACGCCGAACATGATTATGCAGGCCGCCGCGAACCAGCATCGATGTATCATCGGACGGCTCCCTGGGCTCGTCGGACATGGATAGCGATCCAGTCCCGACCGCCACCTCCCCTCATCCTGCAGACGACGCCGAGGTGCTGTCTCAAGAGGCATCGGGTCGAGGGGAGGCAGTCCTGGAGGCGCCTCAAGGCGACCTTCCGGACTCCGGGAGCCACGGGGACGGGGCCCCTGAGAGCTCCGAGTTCGGCCCTCAGCCGAACACCGCGCCGGACCCTCCAGCGGTTCCGGGCTCGGGCAGGCGGCCTCCTTCTAAGAGGGGCAAGACGCCTGTGCTGGTGACCTCTATCCATCCAGAGGCACCTGACAATCTGCTAGAAGCGCTTCGCAGCGCATCCATCGACGAGGAGCACCGCACTATCATGAGTGCGGTGATCCAGAAGGTTCAGTCCGCCAAGAGCGGATTGACCGAAGCCTGTGTCAGCCTTCTAACAGGCTTTGAGGTAAGTGTTTTTAAAATGTAGTAGACATATTACTGCATAGACAGTAGCCCCTGATGCTTTGTTCGGTGTTCACAAAGAAAAGCCGAACAGAGGATCAAATAATATCGCAGGAGTCGAAAATAATTGTGTCAATATGCATATGCAAGCTTCGCTGCTGGCGTCCGCTGCACTGACTACGGAGGTCGCTGTACTCAAGCAGGACCTCGAGGGGTCCAGGAAAGAGCTCGGCCTTGCCAAGAGGCAGCTCGAGGAGAACAAGGGTAAGTAATACCCTGTCTATAGATATGTATATATAAAAGAGGACGCGGTTGCACAATTATAGGATCATCGTTTGTTTGCCAGGGGCCAAGACCGAGGTGGCGACCCTGAAGCAAGCACTAACCAAGGCCGAAGATAAAGTGGCCAAGGAGCGCACCGAGCAAGAGAAGCACGAAGCTCGGGTGGGTGAGGTGCAGCAAGAGCTCCAGGCTCTCGTGGCGAAGCACGAGGCATTGGAGCTTGACTCAAAGACGCGGGAGTCTGAGCTCGCCGCGGCCCTCGAGAGTGTAAAAAGTGCCAAGGCCGAAGCCCAAAAGGCCCTCCAAGAGATCGACGCGATGAAGAAGATAGCGGCGGGTAAGCCTTTCTATATGCAAAGCAAGCATGTAAAAGTAAATTACCGATTACTTACCCGGATCTGGAGCTCTTCAGGAGCATTCGCAGATTTGCCCCGTAGTGTGTCCAATGATGCACAATTTTACCAGGCCCAGGATGGAAGCTTGATGGAGAAGCTGTTCTGGTCTCAGTATGCTGAGGCCGAACATCCGGTGCCAATGAGCGACCAGCTGAAGCAGATGGTCGAGCTACATAAGGCGGCCGATCAGGCCATGAAGAGCTTTATAGTCCAGCTGTGGCCTGGCGATGCCCTTCCGAATAGCTTCTTCGGCCTGGTGAGGCAGCTTGTGGATGCCTGCCCGCGGCTGCAGGTCATCAAGCAATCTGTCTGCATTGAGGGTGCACGCCGGGCTTTCGCCCGTGTGAAATTGCAGTGGGTCAAGCTAGATGCCGTGAAGCTGATCAAGGTGGGGCTGCCGGAGGGCAAGGAGCACCGCCACCCTGAGATGTACTACGAGGGTGTTCTGCCGGGTGCCCATCTTATCGCGGATGAGTGTTCAAAGGATGTAATATTTGAGTAAACTTGCTCGTTTTATCCTGTATTTATGAAAACTTGTTTCATATGCGCTATGCAACGCTTGTTTGAATTTAAAATATTACCTTCTGTTTGGCTGTTTATCCAATCTGAGAGATGGCTAGTCCTCGGCTTCTGCCCCCATGCCACGAGTGCTGGGGTGTTCGGGATAAACCTGAGCACTCTTGTTCCCATATTTGGGTCCTTCGAGGGAGGTGCTCAGCACAACGAACAAGGCAACCAGACTAATAATGCTTTATCACTCTCACTTAGCCATAGAATTCTATAATTTTAAATTTCAGCGAAGCCCCTGGTATTCAGAAGGACGAATTCGGGGCGCGATACACGCCTGTAAGCCGGACAGGGCCGGCCCCTCGCCCTAAGCGCCATAAGTCTTTAGGGACTCAAAAAACCTCGCCGAACAGCGACCAGTCTCTCGCCTTATCATGACAGCCAGTTTTAGCTTTTTCTACTGAGGTGCTAAGCCCGGCAGAACCGGGGCACAATCACAGTAGTTCTCCTAGCGCTACCTTAGCCGATAGAGCGGAACGTAAGGTACCAAAACATAGGAGCCGGGCAAACCCAACATTTGACCAAAGACATGATTCGGAGCTGATGCATATAGTGCTATAAGTTCGGGGTGCCGCACTTGTGAAAGTGTTCGGACATTTCACACCATATTGTGGGGTACGTAAGCCCCTGGTGTATTGGCCGTACCATAGTGTACGATTGCAAGGCATCATTAATGAACACACACACACACACACACACACACACACACACATATATATAACAAGAATGCAATAATAGTCATAATGTTATGCATTGTTTATTAAAAAATTGCGTTAAAGCAGAGTGATACAGATAGTGCGATAAGCAAAGAGTAGGACTATGTCCCTTCCAAGGGCAAGCTGAGGAATGATATTAAATTGAATATTTCACTCGTTATTGTAATCAACCTGGGAATTCCGTGGTATAACGTAGCTGTCTGCCTCCTTGGTTGCTGCTTCATGTGTTCGGCAATAGTGTTGCCGGACAGTGTTTCCAGAGATTAAGGTCCTGAAAAAAAAGAAAAATAACCAAACGGGAAGCCCCTAGTGTGGTTCAAGCCGCGTCTTGGGGCGTGCCGCAGTTGTGCCCCCCTCCCCACCTGTGCCCATGGTATTTTTAGTGTGTAATTATGTACGCGCGGCACGAGTTTCGCCGTTTGGCTGGGACTGGGGTGGGGGCCGCATGGCTACGCGAGCTCAGATTGCGCCAGGCGACCTATTTGCCGGTTGCTCCGGGCGCGCTTGAAGTGTCCGGGTGTTGAAACGCCGAACTGGTGGATTGCCTTGAAAGGCTGTTTTGCGCTTCTATTGCAAGGGCTGCGGTGTGCTCCTCTGTTCGGAGAGAGCGCTCTGTGTTTCCATTGACTGTAATAACTCCGTGAGGTCCTGGCATCTTGAGCTTGAGGTATGCATAATGCGGTACCACATTGAATCTAGCAAATGCGGTTTGCCCGAGTAGCGCGTGACAACCACTGCGGAACGGGACTATATCAAAGATTAACTCCTCGCTTCGGAAGTTATCCGGGGATCCGAAGACCCCTTACAGTGTAATTGAGCCTGTGCAATGGGCCTCTACACCTGGAATGACGCCCTTAAAGGCCGTTTTTGTGGGTTTGATCCTTGAGGGGTCTATACCCATTTTGCACACTGTGTCCTGATAAAGCTGGTTCAGGCTGCTGCCACCATCCATAAGGAATCGAGTGAGGTGAAATCCGTCAATGATTGCGTCTAGGACCAGTGCGGCGAATCCTCCATGATAGATACTAGTGGGGTGGTCCCTGCGAACGAAGGTGATCGGGCAGGAGGACCAAGGGTTGAACTTTGGGGCGACTCGCTCCAACGCATATACGTCCCTGAGCGCACGCTTCCGCTCCCTCTTGGGGATGTGGGTCACGTATATCATGTTCATCGTCCGCACTTGCGGGGGAAACCTCTTCTGCCCTCTGGTGCGCGGCTGCCGGGGCTCCACCTCGTCATCACTATGCGGCCCCGTGTCCTTGTTTTTGGCAATTAACTTGCCGGCCTGCTTGAACACCCAACAATCCCTATTGGTGTGATTGGCTGGCTTGTCTGGGGTGCCGTGTATTTGACACGAGCGATCGAGTATACGGTCCAAGCTGGACGGACCCGGCATACTTTGTTTGAATGGCTTTTTCCGCTGACCGGGTTTAGAGCCTTTGAATTCGGCATTGACTGCCGTATCCTCAGTTTTTTCGCTGTTAATGCGGCGCTTATATTTGTTGCGACGTGACCTGCTATTGCCGTCCTTGGTATCTGAGCTACCATGGTTCTTTGATATGTTATTACTGCGAGCCAGCCAGCTATCTTCTCCCGCACAAAAGCGGGTCATGAGCGTCGTGAGAGTTGCCATAGATTTCGGCTTTTCCTGACCAAGGTGCCGGGCTAGCCACTCATCTCGGATGTTGTGCTCGAAAGCCGCTAAGGCATCTGCATCCGGACAGTCGACGATTTGATTTTTCTTTGTAAGAAACCGAGTCCAGAATGGCCTGGCCGACTCTTTTGGCTGCTGAATTATGTGGCTCAAGTCATCGACGTCTGGTGGTCGCACATAAGTGCCCTGAAAGTTGTCGAGGAATGCGGCTTCCAGATCTTCCCAACAGTTAATGGAGTCTGCTGGCAAGCTGTTAAGCCAATGCCGCGCTGGTCCTTTGAGCTTTAGTGGGAGGTATTTGATAGCGTGTAAGTCATCACCGCGGGCCATGTGGATGTGGAGGAGGAAATCCTCAGTCCATACTGTGGGATCTGTTGTGCCGTCGTATGATTCAATATTTACAGGTTTGAAACCATCTGGGAATTGATGTTCCATTACTTCGTCTGTGAAGCATAAGGGGTGTGCGGCGCCTCTGTATTGGGCTATATCGCGACGCAACTCGAATGGGTCTTGCCCGCTATGTTTGGCCTGACCGGATTTGCTTTTACTGTATCCGGCGTGACGTTTATTGTCTCGCAGAGTGGTGCACCGTCGTGATCCGTAGATCGATCTTGCATGCTTTGCTTTGTCCTCCAATATGTCTCGCAGGTCTGGCGTATCTCCCCATGCCTTTGTATTTGAATGGCGTCGGGGTGGAGGCTGAGCTTTTGGCTGGAATGCGTCTCTATCGCGGCCGCGAGGTGGCCGATCAACTGTATCATACGCTTCTTCCTCCAGTCGGGGTAGTAACCTACACTTTGGGTAGTTCTTGGAGTGGCGCTCAAGTTTATATTCCTCGGCCCGAGGACTTCAGTCCATCTGTCAGCTAGCAGATCTTGATCAGTTTGAAGCTGCTGCTGCTTTTTGTTCAAGATATTTGCCGTGGCCATAAGCCGGCGCTTGAAGCGCTCTTGTTTGACGGGATCCTCTGGGACAGCGAACTCATCGTCGCCGAGGCTTGCCTCGTCTTCGGAGGGGGGATGTAATTGTCATCCTCCTCCTCTCCTTGTGCCGCTCTCTCAGGAGAGCTGGCTCCTTCATCCTCCTGCTCAAAATCTTGCTGGTGGGGATTGTTGTTGTCTTCGGTAGCATCCGGAGTGTTATTATCTCCTGTGCCGGTATCACCACTTTTGCTTTGGCGGGACTTAGAGCGGCGCCGCTGACGTCGGCGCTTGGGTTGCTTCTTGGAGGGGTCATCCATCGCTATCTCGTCGCCATTGCCTTTGTTGGGTGTATCCACCATGTATATGTCATATGATGAGGTGGCTTTCCAGTACCCTATAGGCGCTGGTTCATGTTCGTCTCCTACATCGTCTTCCATATCGTCGATGTCTTCGGAGTCGAAGTTGAGCATGTCAGTTAAATCATCGACAGTGGCTACAAAGTGGGTGGTTCGTGGGCGTCGAATTTCTTCATCGTCCGCATCCCAATCCTGTTGTCCATAGTCCGGCTAGGGCTCTCCTGACAAAAAGAGAGACCTTAGTGAATTTAGAATGTCGCCGAAGGGCGAGTGCTGAAAGATATCCGCGGCGGTGAATTCCATGATCGGCGCCCAATCGGATTCGATTGGCAGGGGCGCGGATGGTTCGAAGTCCGAAAAAGAGTCCGGCACCTTGGAGTCACGGGCTGCGCAGAGGGTTAGGCAGCTGTTCGGCTCGATCGCCGTTGAGACTGCAGCCCCTGAGGCGGTGTCTAACGACCCGTCTTCGATTGGCGCAGTTGGCTCCGAGCTAAGGGTCGGAGCTGATGCGGGCGCGGCCTCTGGGGTACTGTTCGGCGGCAAAGCTAGGTCATACCCATCGCGACAGTGCGGCGTGCCTGGCTGTGGCTCGAATCCGTCAAAGATCAAGTCTCCACGGATGTCGGCCGTGAAGTTCAAACTTCCAAATCTGACCAAGCGAATTAGCCGAATGTGCAAAGCCGCCGAATACGAAGATCTGTCCGGGGAGAAAAGTCTCACCCTGGACCGCATCACTATCGATGATAGTAGGAGCCATCAAGCCTAATGGCGACGACACAGAGGAACTCTCAATGAAAGCACCAATGTCGGTGTCAAAACCGGCGGATCTCGGGTAGGGGGTCCCGAACTGTGCGTCTAGGTCGGACGGTAATAGGAGGCAGGGGACACGATGTTTTACCCAGGTTCGGGCCCTCTTGATGGAGGTAAAACCCTACGTCCTGCTTGATTAATATTGATGATATGGGTAGTACAAGAGTAGATCTACCACGAGATCAGAGAGGCTAAACCCTAGAAGCTAGCCTATGGTATGATTGTATGTTATGGTTGTTGTCCTACGGACTAAAACCCTTCGGTTTCTATAGACACCGGAGAGGGTTAGGGTTACACAAGGTCGGTTACAAAGGAGGGGATATCTGTATCCGTATTGCCTAGCTTGCCTTCCACGCCAAGTAGAGTCCCATCCAGACACGAGACGAAGTCTTCAATCTTGTATCTTCATAGTCTAACAGTCTGGCCAATGGAGATAGTCCGGCTATCCGGAGACCCCCTGATCAAGGAATCCCTCAGCGATGAATCCTTCTCTCTGGTTTTTCTTCCCGAAAGTGAATATATGGAGTCAAGGTTGAGGGCGGTGGAGCATTAGGGGTCCCACGAGGTAGGGGCGCGCCCCCCGCCCTCGTGGACAGGTGGAGGCCCCCCAAACGTGGATTCTTCTTCCAGTATTTTTATATATTCCAAAATAATTCTCCGTTGATTTTCAGGTCATTCCGAGAACTTTTATTTCTGCACAAAAATAACACCATGGAAATTCTGCTGAAAACAGCATCAGTCCGGGTTAGTTCCATTCAAATCATGCAAGTTAGAGTCCAAAACAAAGGCAAAAGTGTTTGGAAAAGTAGATACGATGGAGACGTATCAACTCCCCCAAGCTTAAGCATGTGCTTGTCCTCAAGCAATTCAGTTGATAAACTGAAAGTGATAAAGAAAAACTTTTACAAACTCTGTTTGCTCTTGTTGTTGTAAATATTTAAAACCAGCATTCAAGTTTTCAGCAAAGATTATGAACTAACCATATTCACACTAACATTTAGGTCTCATGTTTACTCATATCAATGGCATAATCAACTAGCAAGGAATAATAATAAATCTCGGATGACAACACTTTCTCAAAACAATCATGATATGATATAACAAGATGGTATCTCTCTAGCCCTTTCTGAGACTGCAAAACATAAATGCAGAGCACCTTTAAAGATCAAGGACTGACTAGACATTGTAATTCATGGTAAAAGAGATCAATTCAAGTCATACTCAATGTAAACAAACAGTAATGGATGCAAATGACAGCGGTGCTCTCCAACTGGTGCTTTTTAATAAGAGGATGATGACTCAACATAAAAGTAAATAGATAGGCCTTCGTAGAGGGAAGGAGGGATTTGTAGAGGTGCCAGAGCTCGGTTTTGAAATAGATATGAATAATATTCTGAGCGGTATACTTTCATTGTCAACATAACAACAAAGAGATCTTGATATCTTCCATGCTACACACATTATAGGCGGTTCCCAAATAGAATGGTAAAGTTTATACTCCCCCTCCACCAACAAGCATCAATCCATGGCTTGCTCGAAACAACGAGTGCCTCCAACTAACAAGAGTCCCGGGGGAGTTTTGTTTGCAGTTATTTTGATTTGATTTGCATAAAGCATGGGACTGGGCATCTCGGTGACGAGCCATTTTCTCGTGAGTGAGGAGCGGAGTCCACTCCTCTCGAGAATAACCCGCCTAGCATGGAAGATACAGACGGCCCTAGTTGATACATGAGCTATTTGAGCATACAAAACAGAATGTTTTTTTGAAGGTTTAGAGTTTGGCACATACAAATTTACTTGGAACGGCAGGTAGATACCGTATATAGGTAGGTATGGTGGACTCATATGGAACAACTTTGGGGTTTATGGAATTGGATGCACAAGCAGTATTCTCGCTTAGTACAAGTGAAGGCTAGAAAAAGACTGGGAAGCGACCAGCTAGAGAGCGACAACAGTCATGAACATGCATTAAAATTAATCAACACCGAATGCAAGCATGAGTAGGATATAATGCACCATGAACATAAATATCGTAGAGGCTATGTTGATTTTTTTTCACTACATGCGTGAACATGTGCCAAGTCAAGCCACTCGAATCATTCAAAAGAGGATACCACCCTATCATACCACATCACAACCATTTTAATAGCATGTTGGCACGCAAGGTAAACCATTATAAGCTCCTAGCTAATTAAGCATGGCATAAGAAACTATAATCTCTAATTGTCATTGCAAATATGTTTGTTTCATAATAGGCTGAATCAGGAATGATGGACTAATCATATTTACAAAAACAAGAGGGGTCGAGTTCATACCAGCTTTTCTCATCTCAATAAGTTCATCATATAATCATCATTATTTCCTTTCACTTGCACGACCGAATAGTGTGGATAATAATAATAGTGCACGTGCATTGGACTAAGCTGGAATCTGCAAGAATTCAATTCAAGAGAGAAGACAAGGTAATATGGGCTCTTTGTTAGATCAATCAATAATGCATATGAGAGCCACTCAACATTTTCATTATGGTCTTCTCCTCTCGACCCCCAAAGAACAAGAAAAGAAATAAAACTATTTACACGGGAAAGCTCCCAACAAGCAAAAGAAGAACAAGAAATCTTTTGGGGTTTTCTTTTAATTACTACTACAACATGAAAAGTAAACTAGCTAAAAGCTAGAACTATTTTTTTGGTTTTTTTCTTAAGGTTTATCAAACACACAAGAATAAAGCATAAAAAGGGAAATAAACTAGCATGGATATTATAATGAAAAAGTATGAGCACTGACAACTAGCATGAGTGTGTGAACAGGAATGTAATGTCGGTGAGAGATACGTACTCCCCCAAGCTTAGGCTTTTGGCCTAAGTTGGTCTATGGCCACGGCTGGCCTGCCGGGTATCCAAAGTTGTAGCTGGGGTCGTACTGAGATGCAGCGGCAATTGCCTGATGAGCTGTAGCTTGGAGGCGAGCTGTCTCCGCCCTCCTCTCGTACTCGGTCGCCTCCTCCCTGGTTATAACATATCTCCCCTTTGCCTGAAAGTCAAAGAAAGTAGGAGCAGGGAGAGCGACATGATAGGTGCGTCATCTGTCAAAGATTAGTCGGTACTGTAGGAACTGATCGTTCCTCTCAACAAAATGATGACGAACCATAGCATCATAATCTAGATAAGAAGGAGGCAACTCAATATCATCTCCACGTATGGGTATCTCAAGAAAGTTAGCTATACGAGTTGCATAAATTCCACCAAAGAAATCTCCATGAATACGATTATTATGTAACCTACGTGCAACAATAGCCCCCAAGTTGTATTGTTTATCTCCTAAAATAGCGCTCCTGAGAAAACTAAGATCAGGGACACACATGTGACAAGCCTCATCTTTACCATTTATGCATGTACCTATGAAGAGAGCAAAATAATGTATAGCAGGAAAATGAATGCTCCCTATGGTAGCTTGTGTTACATCTCTAGATTCCCCCACTATAATACTAGCAAGAAATTCTCTAAATTCAGATTTGCGAGGTTCACTAACATTACCCCACTGTGGGAGTTTACAAGCAGTGTTAAAATCTTCTAAGTC
The DNA here is from genome assembly GCF_003073215.2 of Triticum urartu. Lineage (NCBI taxonomy): Eukaryota > Viridiplantae > Streptophyta > Magnoliopsida > Poales > Poaceae > Triticum > Triticum urartu. The sequence goes on from NC_053026.1 coordinate 61,933,111, forward strand.
CATGGTATAAGATTTATCATAAAGATCAAACAGGACAGTTTGAGAATTGCGTGATGATGAAAATTTAAACCTTCTTACAAATGAATCAGTTAAATAGTGGTATTGATGGCACTTATCTGCCTCGAAGCTCTCCAGATCAGCATTACGCACATATGCATCAAATTCCTCTTTAATTCCTGCTTGGATCATGAAGTCCTCTGACGGCCATTCACAAGGCCGCACTTGAGCATCTCTTGGTGGTTCCTCGTCCGCATCATGTATTGCGGGCCTGGGTCCTTGCTTCCTTGAAGAACCACCTTGGTACATTTTCCTAAACATATTTCTTCCTCTGAAAAATTACTGAACTTTTTAGTAACTTCAAAATAAAAGTGAACCAAACTCAACAATATTGATAGCAACTACTCCTACAAGTGCCTAGAGGCAATATCATGCATTACAACTACTTTTGACCATATAAATTTGACATGCAAGCTCAAGAATAGGGTCACCTAAGCAGCAAAAATTTGCAATGAATAAAGCACTATAAAAAAAATAATTGGACCATTGGAGGAGTCACATAGCAAAAGAACAATCCCCCAAAGCAGTTTTGTGAATGGAGCTTTGAGCAAGGAGATCGAAAAATGGCAGCAAGATGAGCCTGAACTAGGGTTTGAGCTGGTTGGTGATTTTTTGGGAGGAAGAAGGAGTGTGTGGTAGCTGGAATAAGTGGAGGGGAGCCACCATGGGCCCACGAGGCAGGGGGCGCCCAGGGGGTGGGCGCGCCCTGGACCCTCGTGGCCAGGTGCTTGCTCCCCCTGATGAGTTCTCAGTGCCAAATATTCTCAAATATTCTAGAAAAAAATCATATCTAAATTTCAGGGCATTTGGAGAACTTTTATTTTCGGGGTATTTTGTATTGCATTGATAATTCAGAAAATAGACAGAGAAATACTTTTTTTTCTTTATTTAATATAAATAACAGAAAGTAAAAAGAGGGTACAAAGAGTCGTGTTTTCCAAATTCATCCATCTCATGCTCATCAAAAGGAATCCACTAACAAGGTTGATCAGGTCTTGTTAACAAACTCATTTCGAATAACATGAAACGGGAGAATTTTTGAATAACACTAGGTTAACTCAACGGGGATATGCATTTCCCCAATAATAAGAATATCATATTTCTTCTTGACAGTAGGAAGAGGAAATTCAAAACCTCCAATAGTAATTGTTGAAATTTTCCCAATAGAATTGATACTGTGGACTTGAGGTTGTTTCCTCGGAAAGTGTACCGTATGCTCATTACCATTAACATGAAAAGTGACATTGCCTTTGGTGCAATCAATAACAGCCCCTGCAGTATTCAAAAAGGGTCTTCCAAGAATAATAGACATACTATTGTCCTCGGGAATATCAAGAATAACAAAGTTCGTTAAAATAGTAACGTTTGCAACCACAACAGGCACATCCTCACAAATACTGACAGGTATAGCAGTTGATTTATCAGCCATTTGCAAACATATTTCAGTAGGTGTCAACTTATTCAAATCAAGTCTACGATATAAAGAGAGAGGCATAACACTAACACCGGCTCCAAGATCACATAAAGCAGTTTTAACATAGTTTCTTTTAATGGAGCATGGTATAGTTGGTACTCCTGGATCTCCAAGTTTCTTTGGTATTCCACCCTTGAAAGTGTAATTAGCAAGCATGGTGGAAATTTCAGCTTCCGGTATCTTTCTTTTATTAGTAACAATATCTTTCATGTATTTAGCATAAGGGTTCATTTTAAGCATATCAGTCAAACGCATACGCAAAAAGATAGGTCTAATCATTTCAGCAAAGTGCTGAAAATCCTCATCATCCTTTTTCTTGGATGGTTTAGGAGGAAAAGACATGGGTTTCTGAACCCATGGTTCTCTTTCTTTACCGTGCTTCCTAGCAACAAATTCTCTCTTATCATAACGTTGATTCTTTGATTGTGGGTTATCAAGATCAACAGCAGGTTCAATTTCTACATCATTATTATTGCTAGGTTAAGCATCAACATGAACATCATCATTAGCATTATCACTAGATTCATGTTCATTACCAGATTGTGTTTTAGCATCAGAAATAGAAATATCATTGGGATTCTTAGGTGTATTAATAACAGGTTTACTAGAAGCATGCAAAGTCCTATCATTTTTCTTGTTCTTCCTTTTAGAAGGACTAGGTACATCTACATTAGCTCTCTGAGAATCTTGCTCAATTCTCTTAGGGTGGCCCTCAGGATACAAAGGCTCCTAAGTCATTTTGGCTCCTCTAGTCATAACTCTAACAACATTATCATTCTTCTTATTTTTTAATTCATTGAGCAAATCATTCTGAGTTTTAAGTACTTGTTCTACTTGAGTGGTAACCATAGAAGCATCTTTACTAATAAGTTTAAGTTCATCTTTAACATTAGCCATATAATCACTCAAGTGTTCAATCATGTAAGCATTATGTTTCAATTATCTACCAACATAAGTATTAAAATCTTCTTGCTTAACCATAAAATTATCAAACTCATCTAAGCATTGGCTAGCAAACTTAGTAGGAGGGATTTCGGCTCTATCATATCTATAGAGAGAATTTACCTTTACTACCTGTGCCAGGTTATTAAGACCGTGTGTTTCTTCAACAGGTGATGAATTAAGGCCATGTATTTCTTCAACAGGAGGTAAATTCTTAACATCCTCAGCTTTAATACCTTTTTCTTTCATAGATTTCTTTGCCTCTTGCACATCTTCAGGACTGAGAAATAGAATACCCCTTTTTTGGAGTTGGCTTAGGAGTTGGTTCAGGAAGTGTCCAATTATTTTCATTAGTCAACATTTTATTCAATAGAATTTCAGCTTGATCAACAGTTCTTTCCCTGAAAACACAACCAGCACAACTATCCAGGTAATCTCTGGAAGCATCAGTTAGTCCATTATAAAAGATATCAAGTATTTCATTTTTCTTGAGAGGATGATCAGGCAAAGCATTAAGTAATTTGAGAAGCCTCCCCCAAGCTTGCGGGAGACTCTCTTCTTCAATTTGCACAAAATTATATATTTCCCTTAAAGCGGCCTGTTTCTTATGAGCGGGGAAATATTTAGCAGAGAAGTAGTAAATCATATCCTGGGGACTACGCACACAACCAGGATCAAGAGAATTAAACCATATCTTAGCATCACCCTTTAATGAGAACGGAAACAATTTAAGGATATAATAGTAGCGAGTTTTCTCATCATTAGTGAACAGGGTAGCTATATCATTTAATTTAGTGAGATGTGCCACAAAATTTTCAGATTCATAGCCATAGAAAGGATCAGATTCAACCAAAGTAATTATATCAGTGTTGACAGAGAATTCATAATCCTTATCAGTAATAAAGATAGGTGAAGTAGCATAAGAAGGATCATACTTCATTCTAGCATTCAGAGTTTTCTTCTTTAAGCTTAGCTAATAGCTTCTTAAGATCACTTCTATCATTGCAAGCAAGAAAGTCTCTAGCAGTTTCTGCATCCATAACATAACCCTCAGGAACAACAGACAATTCATAGTATTTAGGGGGAGAATCTTCATCATCACTTTCATCAATATTATCAGTTTCAATAATTTCATTCTCTCTAGACCTATCAAGTTGTTCATCAAGAAATTCACCAAGTGGCACAGTAGTATCAAGCATAGAAGTAGTTTCATCATAAGTATCATGCATAGAAGAAGTGGCATCATCAATAACATGCAACATATCAGAATCAATTGCAGAAGCAGGTTTAGGTGTCACGAGCTTACTCAAAACAGAAGGTGAATCAAGTGCATAGCTAGATGGCAGTTCCTTACCTCCCCTCGTAGTTGAGGGAAAAATCTTGGTTCTTTGATCTTTCAAGTTCTTCATAATGATCAATAGATATAAATCCCAAGTGACAGAAAGAATAGAGCTATGCTCCTCGGCAACGGTGCCAGAAAATGGTCTTGATAACCCACAAGTATAGGGGATCGCAACAGTTTTCGAGGGTAGAGTATTCAACCCAAATTTATTGATCCGACACAAGGGGAGCCAAAGAATATTCTCAAGTATTAGCAGCTGAGTTGTCAATTCAACCACACCTGGGAACTTAATATCTGTAGCAAGGTATTTAGTAGCAAACTAATATCATAGTAGTGGTAACGATAGCAAAACTAACGGTAGCAAAAGTAATATTTTTGGGTTTTGTAGTGATTGTAACAGTAGTAGTTGGAAAGTAAATAAGCAAAGAACAATATAGGAAAAGCTCGTAGGCAATGGATCGGTGATGGAGAATTATGCCGGATGCGATCGATCATGTAACAGTCATAACCTAGGGTGACACAGAACTAGCTCCAGTTCATCAATGTAATGTAGGCATGTATTCCGAATATAGTCATACGTGCTTATGGAAAAGAACTTGCATGACATCTTTTGTCCTACCCTCCCGTGGCAGCGGGCTCCTATTGGAAACTAAGGGATATTAAGGCCTCGTTTTAATAGAGTACCAGACCAAAGCATTAACACAAAGTGAATACATGAACTCCTCAAACTACGGTCATCACCGGCAGTGGTCCCGATTATTGTCACTTCGGGGTTGCCGGATCATAACACATAGTAGGTGACTATAGACTTGCAAGATAGGATCAAGAACTCACATATATTCATGAAAACATAATAGGTTCAGATCCGAAATCATGGCACTCGGGCCCTCCTGACAAGCATTAAGCATAGCAAAGTCATAGCAACATCAATATCAGAACATAGTGGATACTAGGGATCAAACCCTAACAAAACTAACTCGATTACATGATAAATCTCATCCAACCCATCACCGTCTAGCAAGCCTACGATGGAATTACTCACACACGGCGGTGAGCATCATGAAATTGGTGATGGAGGAAGGTTGATGATGACGATGGCGACAGATTCCCCCCTCCATAGCCCCGAACGGACTCCAGATCAGCCCTCCCGAGAGAGTTTAGGGCTTAGCGGCGGCTTCGTATCGTAAAACGCGATTGAATCCTTCTCTCTAGTTTTTTTTCTCCCCAAAAGTGAATATATGGAGGCAAGGTTGAGGTCGGTGGAGCGTCAGGGGCCCACGAGGCAGGGGGCGCACCTAGGGGGGTAGGGCGCGCCCCCACCCTCGTGGACAGGTGGAGGCCCCCCTAACGTGGATTCTTCTTCTAGTATTTTTTATATATTGCAAAATAATTCTGCGTTGATTTTCAGGTCATTCCGAGAACTTTTATTTCTGCACAAAAATAACACCATGGCAATTCTGCTGAAAACAATGTTAGTCGGGGTTACTTCCATTCAAATCATGCAAGTTAGAGTCCAAAACAAGGGCAAAAGTGTTTGGAAAAGTAGATACGACGGAGACGTATCACATGCATTTGGGAGGAGGGTTAGGATTAGTGGAACTGCCGTAATGTGAAAGGACGGGATGACTAGGAGCGAACTGTCGTAATGTTATAGGACGTCCGAGGACGAGTACGAGCGAGAACTGCCAGCGGTTTTTGTAAAAATGCTGAGTGGGGCGTGCGAACGGCAAGGTAGTGGCTTGCTTGGTGGATAAATGGATTCATGCACAGTACTATGGGGGCCCAATTAGATGTCATGTCTACTTTACGCCCAATTAAATGGATTTCGATGTAATGTCAAGCGTCGAGAAAATTACAGGTGATACGAAGCTTCCGAGAGCTCTTAGATCTGAGATCGAACGGTTGCATGGCGTGATTCTAGACCAATGGGTGAATATCCTATCCTGGATGGTTATTCTGCAAATTTTCAGCAACTTAGCATGCGACCGTTCGATCTCAGATCCAAGGGCTGCCAGCAGCCCGTATCATGGTCGTGCCTACCATGACCATCGCCTCGCTCGCACGGTCGCGCCCTTGGAGATTTAACACGATGTGTTAGGCTATCTGATGTTGGCATGTCATACATAGTCATCACTTAGTCACTCATACTACAACAAGGTTAGCTATAAGGTTGGCTATAAGAGTATTTTTTGTTTACTTCTCTCTATCTCTTTCTTCGTAGTATTTATTGCATTTGCCAAGGAGTGACCTCTTCCAATGAAATGGTGCTTAGATGATGTGCTATGGGCATTAAATGGCTTAGCAACTCAAGTACCCAATGCATAGGTGCTTAGTTTTTTGTTGCTAAGTTTGCTTAATTTAGGTACACGCGCTTAGCACCGTTTCTTTCCAGGGTCACCAAACTAGTCTCTCTCTTCTTAATTAACTTGCCACATCAGACTTTATGCCTATGTGGCAGGCTTAGCACTTGTAGGATCAAGTACAATAGTGGTCTATAAGCCCGCTTTACATGGCATTTTTGCATATGTGGGGGAAAGAGGCAAGGAGTGGAGGAGTGGGCTCTCAAGCAAGAGCCAACCTCTACATGGTGGAGCATCGAGAGAGGCACCTGTATGGAGGTGGTCAGGAATCAGGAGATTCCCATTGGTCATAGCGCCGCAGTTAAAATGATAATGTCAAGTCAAATCACCGGGCCCCACCTGTCCACCGGTAACTCACTGTCAAATCACACAGCCCTACATTTGCAGCAGCCTACTCCCTCATCTTCTCGCGTCTCTGTCGAACTGACTAGGCGGAACTGCCCCGCCTACCGCGCGGGAAAAGCCCCGCCCTCGACTTTTAAATAGTATAGTATACTAATTTTGTATCCATGGATTGCGCCATGGAGCAAAGCCTCAAGAAAATGGTGGTACACATTTACGGAGTATAGTATACGGCACGCCCGTCTCGTTCGTATCGCACCCCAGATGGTCGGTCGGTCTGGCACGCCGCTCTCCGAATGGAACACGCTTCGTATTGCGTTTGCACACACATGTGGGACTGCAATTGAGAATCGACCATAGGCACACTCCCCGGCCCCGCAAGTCGGGTGAGTTAGTAGAAGAGAGAGACGAGCGATAGTACTAGAGAAGTGTTGTACAAACGTTGGTTCCTGGACGATCCCTGCATGAAATGGGAGATCAGTTCGTCCATGCATGTGACCAGACTCCAACAAACATGCCTGGATTGGCTATCGTCTACATATCGTGCATGCTGTATTATACAGGGCTGTAGTTCTCATGAGAAATCGAAAAAAGGTTTCTTGTCATCTCGCATAATTAGGTGTCATGTGCTTCGGATCACTGCTAGGGTTAAAAAACGACAACTGTGTTCCTCCAAGGCGCTAGTCATGGGGGCCACATGCACGAAGACTACTCGGCTGCCATCTATGTCAAGCCGGCTATGTTAATTAGGGTCTATCGATGGACCCCTTTTCTACGAGTTTATCTTTAATTTGAGCTTTGATCCTCGTCTAGTTTGTCCGTCGGGATTCATGTTGTCTCCTTTGGGCAGTGAAGTTATGGTTTCTTGCATGTTATAATCCGGTGCTTCAGATCAAAATGAGGACAACTGTGCGTCCGGGGCACGTGCATGAAGATAGTCATTGACGAGGTCAAGCCGGCTCCGGTAGACAAAAGAAAACTAGTAGTACTCCACTATATAGGACGGAGCCTACGTGCTTGCTTGCTAGTGTTGCTCTCTTCACACTGTCTCGTCCTCTCCAGATCTAAACACGACAGCAGTGGCCACACTCTCTCTCTGCTCATCGCTGGTCACAGATCCAGCCGTATCCTCTCTGCCGAGGAAGGTGAGAAGGTGCAATGTTCACGCGGTCGTCCTCGGCGACGGCTCTTACCCACTGCCGGTGCGTCCCGATCAGCGTGCCTTGCCGTTCTCTCCCAAGCACCGCTGGCTAGGGAGGGCCTCCGACCCCTTCTTCCTTGCTACTGTAGTGTGGGCAGATCCGGCCTCCCGCCGCCCACCTAGCGACATCCCGGCGTCCCTCAGGTATAACTTCCTTCGAAACCGGCCTTGCTCTACTTCCCGAGCTCCTGACGTCGCTGCATTTGTATCTTTTACTGTTTCCCAGGCCCCCTCGTAGATATGATCGATCGGCTGTTCGAAAGCCACCTAATTTTTTACTGATAAGAGGTAAAACTAGTTCATGCACTCGAACCTAGTACTACTTGGTTCAAAGGAAGAAAGGGGGTGGGGTGGGGGAAGATTTGTTACCTGAATCTAGGACTTGGTCGAAAGAGGAAATAATCACTACAAAAAAAGACACATCCGTGACATTTTGGGCCGAACGAAAAAAGTTTCTGTCATACATATGACATTTCTATGACGATAATTGTGACAAAACCTGGTATCATCATAGATGTGGTGGGCTCCTACTTCTATGACAAAAAATCATGACAGAAAATGGGCTTTTTGTCCTGGGCGGGCCGGAGACGCAGCTGCATGACATTCTTTGGGCCGTCCATGACAGAAAAAACCGTGGTAGAAGCGAGGGGGAGGAAAATTTCAGGGAGTTCCCGGTTACGGTGGGAGGTCGGGGGCCGAGCGATGCGCGTTTCTCTCGTACACGTACGCACGTGTGTGGGAGGCATTAGCTCTAACTGAACCCGAGCGAGGCGTTGGGCTCTAACTGAACCCGAGCGATTGCACTGCAGGCTACGCATTACTGAACCCGAGCGATCGATCGATGGCTGTTAACTCAACCCGATCGAGCGATTCCTTCGCTACTGCTGCTAACTGAAGCCGATGGATGCTGCCTCTGGGATGAATAGTGAGCGTTGCGGGGGGGGGGGTTGGATGAACAGTGAGCAGTGGCGTTGCCTCTGGACGAACAGGACCCCGTGGTGTGGTGGAGGGCTGGATGAACAGTAGACGGTGGAGGGGTGCCCCGTGGAGGGGTGGTTGAACAGGACCCCGTGGTGTGGAGGGCTGGATGAACAGTAGACGGTGGAGGGGTGCCAATGGAGGGGTGGTTGAATAGTAGCCGGTGGAGTAGCGCGCGGTGGAGGCTGGATGAACAGGAGCCCGTGGAGGCTGGATGAACAGGAGCCCGTGGAGGCTGGAGGAAGTCGACGGTAGCCCGTGGAGGCTGGAGGTGGTCGACGGTGGAGATGAACAGTATCCCGTGGAGTCCCGTTTTGCGGTACGCCACACCCCTCCCGATTAACAGGACCCCCGTTTCGAACATAGGAGGTCCGTTTCGTCCGTTTTGTGGTACGCCACACCCCTCCCGATGAACAGGACCCCCGTTTCGACCGTAGGAGGTCCGTTTCGTCCGTTTTGCGGTACGCCACACCCCTCTCGATCAATAGGACCCCGTTCCGAATGTAGGAGGTCCGTTTCCTCCGTTGTGCAGTACGCCAGGCCTCGTTTCCATCACCTATTCCGTCCAAACCCTCCCGATGAACACGACCACGCATTCCGTTCCGACCCAGCCGATTGGCTCCCACGCGTTCCGTTGCCCCCCGATGAACGCGACGCATTCTGTTGCCTCCCCATGAACACGACGCATTCCGTTGCCTCCCCATGAACACGACGACAACGCTATTTCTCCGTTCCGACCCAGCCATGTACATGAGCCCTGGCCATACGTATGCGCGACTAGGCGTTCGAGACCCCGCCCGTATGTACACATACGTGGCCGTATTTTCTTTCTTGCACCCTGGCCGCTGTACGTACGTGTACATGCTACGTGCGCGCCTCTACTACGACACGTACGCGCCTCTACTACGACACGTGCGTGCCTCTACATCCACCAGTATATATGTACTTACATGTTTGTGACCAGAATGACAACGCTACGTACGCTTCGACCAGGTGGGTCCCGACTGTCAGGCACTTCCTTGCCTGCGAAGATGTAGCTGGTGGGTCCCAGCAGTCAGGGGGCGAATCGGTTTTTGCCCGGACGCACCTCCTTGCGTGCAAAGATGTAGCTGGTGGGTCCCAGCAGTCAGAAGCAAACATTTTTTCGCGAAATACGGTGGCCCATCCGGTGGGTCCCCGCTGTCAGGTGGAGGAATAATTATTTTGCACGTAATAAGGAGGCACTTTCTTGCTGCGGTCGTGGACCCAGCTGTCGGCCTCTCCATGTACAGTCCATGTCCGATGGAAGCCGTTCCTTGACTAAGTTGACCACGCCGCACCGAGAGCACCAGAGCGGTGGATGACGACGAGGCCTAGGAAGGGGACGACGCGGAGCCGGGGAAGACGCAGCAGTGGATGCCCACCTGTAGAGAAGTACGAGGGTTCACTGGTTCGCTGCGGTGTGAGGCTGCCGTCGCCGCAGAAAAACAGGGGGTGTGGGTGCGTAGAGGGATGGCCTGGCCAGCGGTGGGAGTAGTAGGGGGCGGTGAGGCCTCCGCCGCATCGCAGCCGGCCACGGGAGGCAGGAGCACGAGGGACGACCGACGCTGGTTTGGGCTGGAGCAAGAAGACCAGAGGTTGAAGAAGTACTACGGCCGTTGGATGGACATCGTACGGTCACTGGAGCTAGAATCATGCATATTGACTAAGTTGACAAAGCCCTCCGTCCCCGTCAACTTAGTAGGCCCACAAGTCAGCCTGCCACTATATTGGGTTCGAGTTTTCAGCTAACAGGGGGAGTATTCATTTTTTTGTGCGTAATAAGGAGGCACTTCCTTGCGTGCGAAGATATAGCTAGTGGGTCCGAGTTTTCAGTGGCATTAACGTTTTTTTCGTGAAATACAGAGGCCCTTTCGGTGGGTCCCTGATGTCAGGTGGAGGAATCATTATTTTGCACGTAATAAGGAGGCATTTCCTTGCGTGCGGCCGTGGACCCAGCTGTCGGCCTCTCCACGTACAGTACACTTCAGATGCATGTCGGTCGTTGACCACGTTGACCAGGTTGCACCGAGAGCACCAGGGCGGTGGACGACGGCGAGGCCTAGGAAGGGAACGACACGGAGGCAGGGAAGACTCGGCAGTTGTTTCACACGCGGAGGGGAGTACGACTGTATGATGGTTTACTGGTTCGTCTGCCGTCGCCGGAGAATAACAACAGGCGTGGGTGAGTAGAGGGATGGCTAGGCCAGCGATGGGAGTACGGTAGGGCGGTGAGGCCTGCGCGGCAGCACAGCCGGCCGTGGGGAGGAGGGAGCAGGCAGTCCCGCCGGCGCTTGTTTGAGAAGCTGGAGCAGGAAGAGCAGAGATTGAAGAAGCACGACGGCCGTTGTATGGCCATCCAACAGTCACTGCTTGTGCGTCAACCTTTTTTTAGGAAAGCCTCAAATCTATGGAAAACAGCATACATCCCATCTGCCATTATTTCTAATAATTTACAGCCCATTTGCTAATTATTAAGGTTTTTTTGGAGCCCATATTCTTTTTGTTAGCATTACAACCCATATTGTGGCCACGGTTAAAAAATTATACGAAATTTTGCATATTTCGGTGTGGTCCGAACTGTTTTTAATCCTGAAATTTTGACTCACATTCAAACTGATTTTAAAAATAAATATATAAAAATAAAAAATCCAACAAATTCTCCATGCATAAAAATTAATGTAATTTAAAATCTCAAAATGAAAAAAAGATATTTGAAACTAATTGCCGGTTTGATGTGTTTTAAAAATGTACAGCCCATTTCTCATTACTGATAGGCCATTTTCTCGGCCAGCCGAATGAAGCTCTCCTCGGCTTGAAAGATTTGCAGCCCAACAGGCCTGACAAAGCGACTTACTTGGCAAATCACAAAAAAACTAGGCTGTGGCCGTGGACCCAGCTGGTAGTCTATTTGTTTTTAGTCCAATTGGTGGGCTGGGTGAAACAATGATGTAGCATCTATGTAGCCCATTTAAATCCCATTTGCATTTTTCTCGAAATCCACGGACTTGCTGGGCTGGGTGAAAATATCATGTTGGGCTAGATGGAGAAATGTTATAAAAACATAAACACATGATTGCACATCAGTAAAATCTTTGCAAGCTTATGTACACAATCACTAGGAGTTAACTTGCCAAGTTATATATAAACAATTATTATTATTATTATTTTGTAAGAACTTTCAACTTACAAAATAAAATATCATTTTAATTTGATGAGTTAATAGTACGTGGGGTATTATTATTTTTTGGCTAGAAGTGCGACAGCTGAGTTGGTTCTAGGGGAAAGTACTGGGAGAAAACTCAGTTTACTTCGAAAAAGAAAGTGGGAGAAAATTTAGAGACCTACTGGGTCCACCTGAGGAGGGGAATATGTTGGGAGGAAGGAGATTCAAAGCACGAAAGCCGAGTGAACTAGTTTTTTTACGAACAAGTGAACTAGTTTACATACATAAGCAAATAGCCACTAAAAAGCAATCAGGTTAATGGGTTCTTAAAAGAAATATTTCGGACAAAACAGATAATTACGACACATACGCTAATGCATGAAACACTCAGATGATAAAGGTGCTTATAAATAGATAAAGTACAACATCTAGACCTTCCTGGCACGCTTGATCATGACGCTGCGGCTGTCTGTGTACTCGTCGGTTACGAGAAGCAGGCACGCCCTCATGTCCAAGATCTGCATGTACATGTCGTAGCATGCGTATGCGTCCTTGGCCACATAGGTTATGTAGGCTAGATTCAGAGGTACCTCCCACGTGTCCAGGTCATCTTCTTTCATGTTGGCGTATCAGGGGTCGATGATGGTCTCAGCGAGGTCAACCACGGAGTCCTTCTCCTGCCCGTTGCTGATGATCTTGTATTGCTTCTGGATGTCGACAAGCTTGTTGCACCAGATGGCCGAATCGTCGCGTTCTTCCTTCTCTCCATCGTAGCGGAGGTGCAGTCGACGCTGCCGATGAAACGCGCGAATGCTCCAGAACCTGGTGCAGCCATAGGACTGAGGCGAGGCAGAGCTTCACCGAGTCCGTATAGTTGGTGTACAGCACATTCAACTTGGTGCATCCATAGGACTGAACGGTGAACTCAAAGGGGAACTCCTTGCTGAAGTCCATATCCAGCAGGCTCACCCCTCAGATCGCCATTGGAGTCGCTTTGAGTGAACGAGTGTGTAGGCGGCGGCAGCAGTTCATTTTTCAGCTCTTGGGGAACTGGATTCAACAGTAAACTGAGTGTGTACAGGCGACAATAGTTACTACCCCTCCCTCGTCCGCTGCATGCCCGGCAGAAGATGCACCCTCGGCCACACGTCGGTTCACGAGCGGGTTTGTATTGGTACTATAATAACAGGAGTTAGTGGTCACTTTACTTAAATTTAATTAGCTTTAATAGAAATTTGTACTTAAAACAAGCAATGCATTCGCTCGTTCTATCAGTGCCACATGATCAACATGCACAACAATTAGAATTATTATTCTCAGGACGCACATGATCAACACATTTGTCGCACTTTCACAAAGATAATACAACCAAGTTTGAACTATTTGTTATGGTTGTTGTCCCGTCGGAGTAATGGGCCATGGGTAGGCTAACCCGAGCCCCAGAACCTTTCAAGACATCGGGGCAGGCTGCACCCCTCAAGACCCCAGGACAAAGAGCCGCCTTTTGAGAAGTCGGCGGCAAGGCAACCGACTAGCCACCCGCGGCTGAGTCCCGGGAACGCCTTCAGGATAAGCCGACTCCTGACTGACGACTTCCCGAGAAGCCGGCCTTGGGGAGTCGGACCGCGACTCCAACAAACCCCATGTCCTCATCAAGAGGGACAGGGCAGGGGAGTGGCTACAGTGAAGCCTGCTCCCACCCCTTTCCAGGAGCAGGCATGGCCACAGTACGCCGTACCCGTGGAGATCTCTGTGCGGCGTGGCACTGTTGCCATGCCGACCCTGACATCAGCACCAGTGGACGGAATCCTGCGCCCACGACGGCTTGTCTGTACGACCCTGGGGCGGCGGGTCCCACCAACCAGTGGGACCCCAGAAGACGCCAAGTGCGCCACCAGCCGGACCCGTTGGGAGTCGGCCCCCGAGAGTCGGCCAGCTCCTCCCCCGGGGCCACGCGCCATTAACCAGATGTGACGGAGAGTGGCAATAGTGATCGCCCGCCAGGCGGCGGGGCTGTTGCCATGACTCCATGACCAAGCCCGCGTCATTAGAAGCACGGCTATAGTAATCAGCAGCCGGCAAGACCCGCCCGCTGCGGACGCGGCCTGTCGGCTCCGTACCGAGCCAGTCGGCGGGGCCCAGCAGTCGGCGGAGAAGACGGAGGCCGGAGGCACTGACGGCTGGGCCCGCGTCCAGCCGGATTACCATTGTACCCCTGGGGGGTAGGCCTATATAAACCCCCCAGGCACCCATGCAAAAGGTTGGAATCCATTAGCACTAGACCAGATCATATAGGAAGGAGAGAGCTAGCCTTGCCTTCTCCTACCTCTAGGAAACAGCTCAAGGAGCAACCGTGTAAACACTTTGCCATAGTGATCATGCGGAGACCCCGTAGAGCAGCAGTAGGGGTATTATCTCCCCGGAGATCCCTGAAGCTTGGTAAGGTTCGCCGGCATGCATGTCTTCTCCTCATCCGGTTTCCAGGCACCGGCGACGTTCTACTCGCCCCCACCGTGATAAGCCATCCTTTGACATATGTCGCACCCAACCCCCAACATTTGGCGCCCACCGTGGGGCCTGGTGCACCGTCGTCCGGAGACCTGCTCTGGACGAAAACCCTTTTCCTCCCTGGCGAGTGCAGCCAGCCAGGCACGCCAGATGGAGTTAGCGCTGACGCGCTGCACGGCGTTGAGATCGCCTGCGCAGCCAGCTGCCTCGCCGAACTTGTCGGCGAGGTTCGCCTCTCCGACGAACCTGCATCCAACGCAGGCACGGGCGGCTCCGAGAGCCTCCTCGCGGGCCTCCTCGACCAACTCCACGTCGCTGGCGAGCCTGCCGTGGACTTGGAGTCTGTAGGTTCCACCGACCCGATGCTGGTCGACTCCGACACCGCGTCGCTCGATGCGTTCCCCACTAATGTGGTGGTCCACGACGAGCCTCTCCCTCGCGCGGGGAGCGACGGAAGTACCATCACCGAGGTGCTCGTCATCAGTCATGACAAGCCTCCCGGGGAGGAGCGCATGACCCACTTGGTGCGGCACTACAAGACCTGACTGTGCCCATTCCGGAAGATGCTGACGCGGAGATGTTGGAGGCGCGCCGCCTTTAGCTCATCGAAGGTGCAAAGAAGCTGGCTAGCATGCGATGCTTGTCAGAAGCCTACCAGCGAGAGATGGATCGCGCTGTTGGTGGCTCGCCAGCCCCAGCTGGGCCCAGCCGCCTTGGCGCGGTCCAGCAGCGCGGCGTAGCCATCGCCAACCTGTTCGGGGCAAGTCGCCCTGTGTACGCTACACCTACGGAGAACATTCGAGCCGCCTAGGCGGCGGCGGACGAGCTGGACAATTTCGAGGGCGAAGAGCGCCGCTTGATGATGGAGCGAGTCCAGCGGCTCCTCGACGCGGCTGTCGCGCAGAACGAGGCCGGCTGCCGCACGGAGGCGCCGCAGCGGCAAAACGACGACCTTCGCCGAGATCAAGGCGCGACGTCTCGGACACCGACTGGCGGCGCCTGAGGAAGAAAATACAAGGATCCGACTGTCAGCCACAGTCGGACTCACATTACCATAGAGCGCGACCGAGATGGCCTCCCGAGAGCAGTAGAACGACGGGACGACTGTCCGCCTCCTCCTCCTCGCAAGGAAAGGCGAGTCTCCCTGCCGCCTGTTGATCATCCGACTCTCGGCGACCGCCTTGGCCGCCGAGAGGGAGTCGGGGAAAACTACGCCTGCCACCGGATCGACCGACTTCACCGATCCCTGGTACTGGAAGAAGAAGACGAGTTGGGTCCGCCTTGTTTCGGGCCCCGCATTCGAGACGAGCCCTTTCCCAAAGGTTTCACGCTCCCAAGAGACACGCCCAAGTACACCGGCTCCGTGAAGCCGGAGGACTGGCTGGTCGACTACTCCACGGCTGTCAGCATAGCGAACGGCAACAAGCGTGTCGACGTAAAATACGTTCCGCTCATGCTCCAGGGCACGGCCCGGACATGGCTGAACAGCCTGAAGCCCTGCAGCATCAACAGCTGGGTCGACTTCACCGAAGCATTCGTCCGCAACTTCACCAGCACATACAAGCGTCCTCCCAAGCCTCGTCAGCTTTCCTTGTGCATGCAAGGTCCCAACGAGTCGACTCGCGACTACCTCACGCGTTGGGCTGAGCTTCGGAACTCCTGCGAGGGCGTGCACGAGGTGTAGGCTATCGAGTACTTCACCGCCGGGTGCAGAGAAGGCACCCTCCTCAAGCACAAGCTCCTCTGCGATGAGGCAGAAACCCTCGACGAGTTGCTGATCATAGCAGACAAGTACGCCACGGCCGACTCCTCCATGAAGGCGGAGATTCAAGTTAGCGCAACTAGCAAAGTGGCCCCTCAAGCTCCAAGAAATTCGGCGGGAGACACCAGTCGGCGGCAACAGCAGAGTGACCACAAGTGCAGGGCCCCGCAGCCGGCTTCTAGCAGCCGGCAGGTTGCGACAATTGAAGCCCAGCAGCAGGATGGGCAGCCTCCACCCAAGCGACCGAAAGGTGGCAAGCCCAACTGGTTGCCGGCCTTCTCACACGAGCAGACCCTGGATGGTCCTTGCAAGTTCCATAGCGGTGCAAAGCCGTCGAATCACACCACCCGGAAGTGCCACTGGCTCACCAGGATCGCCAAAGGAGATGGCCTCCTACCTCCCCCGCCTGCTGGGCAGCCGCCTCCGCCTCCACCCCAGCAGCCGGCTGTCAGGCCAGTCGGCACAGTACAAGACGAATACCCCGAAGAGCACGGAGCCTACGTGGTATTTACCAGCATGGCTGATGATCGACGCAGCAGGCGGCTGCAGCGACAAGAGGTGAATGCAGTAGCATCAGAGACGCCAGAGTTCATGCACTGGTCCGAGAAGCCTATCAGCTAGAGCAGGGCTGATCACCCAGAGGTGATGCTGAGTCCGGGCTCTTATGCCTTGGTCTTGGATGCCACCTTTGCCACGGATAGACGAGCCACTCGTTTCTCGCGAGTTCTGATAGATGGAGGCAGCAGCATCAACATCCTGTACAAGGACACCATGGAGAAATTGGGAATCAAGCAAAGACAGCTTAGAACAGCCGGACTATGTTCCACGGCATTGTTCCTGGGCTTTCCTGCTCACTAATCGGCAAGATCCTGATGGACGTCCTCTTTGGAGACAAAGATCACTTCCGCCGAGAGTCAGTTTGGTTTGAGGTGGTGGACCTCGAGAGCCCATACCATGCACTACTTGGCCGACCCGCCCTGGCCAAGTTCATGGCGGTCCCCCACTATGCCTACCTCAAAATGAAGATGCCCAGTTCCAGGGGAATTCTGACCGTAGCCGGTGACTACCGGAAGTCGTCTGCCTGTGCGGCTGAGAGTAGTCGGCTAGTCGAGTCCCTGGTGATCGCAGCCGAGAAGCGACTCCTTGGCTGGGTTGTGGCGATGGCCAGCAAGCAGCTAGAGGTGTCATCTAACCCAAGGGAGTCGGAGGCTGAGGGTTCGTTCAAGCCGGCCAAGGAGACAAAGAAGATAACTTTGGATCCGGAGCACCCAGAGAGGTACGCTGTCGTAGGCGCAAACCTCGACAGCAAATAGGAAGGCGAGCTCGTCGATTTCCTCCGTGAGAATCGGGAAATCTTCGCATGGTCCCCCAAAGACATGCCAGGTGTATCGACGGAATTCGCCGAGTACAAGTTACATGTCCGATCTAATGCAAAGCCGGTCAGGAAGCCCCTGCGCCGCCTATCAGAAGAGAACAGAAGAGTTGTTAGAGAAGAGATAGCCCGACTCCTAGCAGTCGGCTTCATTATGGAAGTATTCTTTCCAGAGTGGCTAGCCAATCCGGTCCT
The DNA here is from genome assembly GCF_003073215.2 of Triticum urartu. NCBI lineage: Eukaryota > Viridiplantae > Streptophyta > Magnoliopsida > Poales > Poaceae > Triticum > Triticum urartu. The sequence goes on from NC_053026.1 coordinate 61,950,828, forward strand.
GGTACTGAAGAAGAACAAGCAGTGGCGAATGTGTATTGACTACACGAGCCTCAACAAGGCCTGCCCCAAGGACCCGTTTGCTCTACCAAGAATTGATCAGGTGATAGACTCCACCGCCGGATGCGAGCTGTCGAGCTTTTTGGATGCATATTCAGGATATCACCAGATCAAGCTGAACCCGGCTGACAGACTGAAGACTGCCTTCATCACGCCGTTTGGAGCCTTCTGCTACCTCACCATGACGTTCGGCTTGAGGAATGCCGGCGCCACCTTTCAGCGTTGCATGCAGAAGTGCCTCCTCAAGCAACTCGGGAGAAACGCCCACGTCTACGTGGACGATGTGGTGGTGAAGACGGAAAAGCGTGGAACACTGCTGGAAGACCTCAAGGAGACCTTTGAGAACCTGCGCTGATTCCAGATCAAGCTCAACCCCGAGAAGTGCGTCTTCGGAGTACCAGCCGGCCAACTCCTTGGCTTCCTGGTCTCTGAACGCGGCATAGAATGCAACCCTGTAAAGATCAAGGCCATTGAGAGGATGGAGGTACCCAGCCGACTGCTGGACGTGCAAAAGTTCACCGGCTGCTTGGCGTCCATCATCCGATTCATCAGTCGGCTGCTCGAGAAAGCTCTCCCCTTGTACCAACTCATGAAGAAGACCACTTTTTTTGAGTGGAACCACAAGGCGGACGAAGCTTTTCACCAGTTGAAGAAGATGCTGACTACTCCACCCGTTCTGGCAACTCCGACTCCTAAGGAACCTATGCTCCTGTACATCGCCGCCACCAGCCGGGTAGTCAGCACGGTCATTGTAGTGGAACGCAAGGAGGAAGGAAAGGCACTACCTGTCCAGAGAGTGGTATATTACTTGAGCGAAGTACTGTCGGCCTCCAAGCAGAACTACCCCCACTACTAGAAGATGTGCTATGGCCTGCACTTTACCGCCAAGAAATTGAAGCCTTACTTTCAAGAGCATCCAATCACTGTGGTCTGCATGGCCCCACTTGCCGAGATCATCGAAAGCCGAGATGCTTCTGGCCGAGTGGCCAAGTGGGCCATAGAGCTGGCTCCCTACACCATCCACTACCAGCCCCGCACCGCCATCAAGTCATAAGCACTGGCCGACTTTCTCGTCGACTGGGCCGAGACCCAGTACCTACCTCCAGCGCCTGACTCCACCCATTGGCGGATGCATTTCGACGGCTCCAAGATGCGCACCGGCTTGGGAGCCGGCGTTGTCCTCACTTCTCCTAAAGGCGAGAAGCTCAAATACGCACTGCAAATCCATTTTGCCGCCTCCAACAATGTCGCCGAGTACGAGGCGCTCATTCACGGGCTCCGGCTTGCCAAAGAACTCGGCATTCACCGGATCCTGTGTTATGGCAACTCGGACTTAGTGGTCCAGCAGTCGTCTGGCGACTGGGACGTCAAAGATGCAAACATGGCGAGTTACCGTTTCCTTGTGCAGCAACTCAGTGGGTATTTCGAGGGGTGCGAGTTCCTCCATGTGCCAAGAAACGACAACGACCAAGCAGACGCCTTGGCACGAATCGGATCTACCCGCCAAGCAATACCATTTGGCGTCGCCCTTCAATGCCTCCTCAAGCCGTCTGTCAAGCCTTCACCAGAATCAGACTCCATCTTCATGCCGGCCCCTCCCGAAGAAGTCGGATCCGACTCCAGAGCCCCGACAGACGGGACGGGGATTTCGGCAGATGGCTCCAAAGCTGCCACAATCGAGGCCGACCCAGGGACTGCAGAACCCGGCCCGGGGACTGCGGCGGCGGGCTCGAAGACTCTAGAACTCGGCCCAAGAGCGACGCCAGTCGGCCCGGGGACTTCATTTACCTAGCAAGCGGTTGTTGACTCCACCCCGCCGCCTCCCAGCCCAGCCGCCCTCGTCCAAGTCGCAGTTCTGGCAGTCGAAGAAATAGCAGCACCCTCATGGGCCCAGCCCATCCTCAAATTGCTGGTGAGCAAAGAGCTGCCAACTGATGAGACCTTAGATCGGCAAGTACAACATCGAGCGGCAGCCTACACCATAGTCAACAGAGAGCTGGTCTGGCGCAGCGTCACTGGTGTCTACCAGCGTTGCGTAGAGCGAGAGCAAGGCCAAGCAATTCTCAAAGACATCCACCAAGGCAAGTGCGGCCACCATGCGGCTTCAAGGTTTATTTTGGCCAACGGCCTTAGAAGAGGCCAAGGAATTGGTCCAAAAAGGCAAAGGGTGCCAGAAGTTCCGCTCCAAGCCCCATCAGCCGGCTTCTGCACTCAAGACCATCCCCATTGCCTGGCCTTTTGCAGTTTGGGTTCTAGACATGGTGGGACCATTCAAGACGGCACGAGGTGGCTTAACTCACTTACCTGTCGCAGTGGACAAGTTCACCAAGTGGATAGAAGCGAAGCCAATCAAGAAACTGACCGGTTTGACAGCCGTGACTTTCATCTCCGATATCACAATTCGGTACGACATACCACACAACATCATCACCGACAACGGCACGAATTTTGCCAAAGGCGCCTTGGCCCGTTTCTGTGCGACACTGGGCATCCGACTGGACCTAGCATCCGTCGCCCATCCACAATCAAACGGCCAGGTGGAGCGGGCAAACGGCCTCATCCTGTCCGGCATCAAGCCCCGACTGATCGAGCCTCTGGAGTGCTCGGCTGGCTGCTGGCTCGACGAGTTGCCAGCCGTCCTCTGGAGTCTGCGCACGACTCCAAACAAGTCAACTGGCTTCATGCCTTTCTTCCCCGTCTACGGTGCTGAAGTCGTCATCCCAACGGACATAGAGTTCTACTCCCCGCGAGTCACCATGTACACCGAGGAAGAAGCAGAAGAAGCACGTCAAGACGGCGTCGATCTGCTGGAAGAGGGTCGGCTGTTGGCACTCAGCTGGTCCAGCATCTACCAGCAGAGCCTGCGCAGATACTACAACAGGAAGGTCAGGCCGAGATCTTTCCAAGAGGGCGACCTTGTGCTCCGACTGATCCAGCGAACAACCGGCCAGCACAAGCTGTCGGCGCCTTGGGGAGGCCCCTTCATCATCAGCAAAGTGCTGGGAAACGACTCCTACTACCTGATCGACGCTCAGAAACCCCGAGCATGCAAGAGGGATGACTCCGGCAAAGAGACAGAGCGGCCATGGAATGCAAATCTCCTCCGAAGATTTTACAGCTGATGCAGTATGTACCACGTTACCTTTTGTATTAAAGTACCAAGACTTCGGGCCCCCCGAGACGAGCTCGGGGACTGCCCTCTTTTGTCTAGATGATAAAAATTATGCCTACGAGTATGTTACTCTTTGTTATGCCGCTTGGCACCGGGCTCGACAGGTCGGCCCGGGGACTTGCCGCCTTGCACTATGAAATGCTTCCTGCAGCCGGACTGTACGGTGGGCAGGAGTAAGATAGAATGGGCGTTCGCATGAAAAATGGCTAAGGACTCAAAGCATAAAACATAGCTTAAGCCGGCTTCCAGCCTTTTTTGCAAACCGACTCTTGAGTAGTCGGCTTGCCGCCTTCTATTCAACTTGCTCAAAAACTCTAAAACGGCTAAATACTTGCCTTCCCAAAGCAGCCAAGCATTTGATCCAACGGCAGTCCGCAGAGTGGCTGTCCGACTGGCAAGACAGGAAACTAAGGGAAAGCGGCAAAGGAAAAAGCCAAAAGAGCAATGAGCAAGAAAAGATAGAATTCGGATAAATATTTACATAACATAGGCCCTTGGCCAAATCTTCGAGCAGAAGTACAAAATACACCCCGCGGGTGGAATTGTGCGAATTAACAAGTTCTTCAAAGACTACTAAAGCAGATAAAATAAAGATAAGGCGGCAGCCTAAGATGCGGCAGACGAATTCGGAGGGTCGGAGGAGACGGCAGCGTCAGGCGTTGGGGCGGCCGGCGGGGCAGTCTCGGCTTGATCGCCTCCGGCGGCAGTCGGCTCGGTCACACGTGGCTCGTTGCTGGAGGCACAGTCGAGCTGAGGCTGGCCGTCCGCTCCGTCTTCTGGTGCTTCCGTCTCACCTCCGTCCTCCGCCTCGCCTTCCTCCTCAACGCTAGAGCCGATCACCTCCGCTGAGTCCTCGCCGTAGTCTGGGTTCATCCCAAACCACTCCGGCGGTACCTCCTCGCCATCTTCAAACCGCTCAGGGACGAAGATGCTGGTGTCGGTGTACTCGGCGATCGCCGCGGCACGCTTGACAAGGGTGTCTTCCGTGGCTGCCAGCTCCGGCTGGGCCTCTGACCGGAGTGTGGCCAGCCGGTCTAGGTCCAGCCCCGGATACCACGCCTTGACGAACTCCAAGGCCCGACATGCTCCAGCTCGGGCCGAGGAACCTTTCTAGGCCTCAAGACGACCAGCCACGACCTCCAGCCAGTCGGAAGTCCGACTAGGGGTTGTAACATCCCAAAATTCTAAATTTTGGAATGTTATAATAAATAGATAGATTTGATTGATTGTTTGATTGATTGTCTGAAAGTGAGTGAATTCGAAACTTTTTGAAAGTTAAATGAGAGGGAATAAAAGGACTTTCCCAAACTTTCATATTTGCTTTCTGATCTCCATGAATTCAAATTATTTTCAAATACAAAACCCTTGAGCGAAGATGATATGACTTCTTCCATTTAAAAAAATTAAATGAAAGGGTATTTGAAAATAATTGAATTTCATTTGGAAATATTTCAATTCATAAACTTCATGCAACTCAATGATTTTCACGAGAGAAGATAAAATGACTTCTTCAAATTATGAAATATGAGTTGGGAGTTTCAAAGGATCAATTTCAAGTCCTTTTGGAATTAATTTTTCAATTTGGATTTATTTGAGTTTTATTCAAATTATTTTTCTCCAAAAATAAAATATATGGAAATTAGGGTAACGTGATTCCCTACATTAGAAAATTGGAGAAAAATTAATTTGAAATCATTTTGGTATTTTTAAAATGATTTTTGTTGAATTTTAATAGACCAGTAGCACTCTTTTAATTATTAGAATTTGTGTGTATTTTATTTGGTGCTACAAAAATGTTCACGTTGTAGGAAATATTTTTCTGAAAATTTTGATATATAATATGCCTATATAAAGTTTTATTTTTATTTTCATTTTTTTGTTTACCGCATTCTGTAAAAAAAAGCTGCACGCGCACCTGAAGCTAACTGTCGCCCATGTGCGCATCATAGTACCAGCGGGCGCCCTATTTTTTTTCTTTATCCTATATGGGCCAGGCCCAGCCAGCCTTTTCAGTTTTTTTTTCTTAGGCCGAATTTTCCAAAAAAAAAACTGCACCGCACACGCTGCGGCCGGCCGAAGGCCTTTAGGCCCATCGCCTCTTTTCTTCTCTGTTTCGTATATTTTCGTCTACGTTTAGTCCCACATTGCCTAGCCTTTGACCTCAAAGCCTCTTTTCCACCAATAAATATAGACTCATAGAGCCTCCAAAAATCATCTGATTCGGGTTAAATCAATATTTTGGTTTGACTAGATTCATTTAGAAAAAAAAATATTTCTACTCTCCGGCGCGACTTCTAAAAATTTTCTCTTCTCTTCAAAGTCATCTTTTGTCTGCCTTATAAAGGTATCTTTCTTTATTTTATTTTCTTTCTTCTCTTCTTATACTTTCATAGTTTTTTTATTTTTAGACTAATACGATAGAATAATTAGATTATCAATTAGTCTACGTATTTATACATTAGACCCTAGCCCGTAGCTATTTTTTCTCTCTTCCGTAAAACAGCTTGGCCCTGATTTTTCAAATAGCCATAACTTTTTACTCGTTTGCCCAAATCCAACGAAACCAACGCCCACGTCTTCGTTATGATATCCTCTATCTTATCTAGTAATCCAACCCAAACATGTTTTTGAAAATTTTAAAATTTGAATTAGATCAGATTTGAATTCAAACTTCTTTTGATCATATCTTTTTATCCGTAACTCCATTTGAGTTGATTCTTTTTGCAAATCGAAGCTCTTGACCTAAACATTCTAATGAGGCCAAATTCACATAATTTTGGTACTGTTAGAAATTGTTTTATGTTCCAAGAGTTATTTGCTTGGTTTTGATGTTTCCGTATCGTCTTCTTCGTTCTTCCCGATCTTTTGAGTGATTGCTAATGTGTGGTTACTATTGCTTGCTTACGATAGATTGACCGGAGTTTGACGAGTAGAGCTATCAAAAGTTTTGAGTATGAATCATCTTCATCAACATTGCAGGCAAGTTCACACTTTCATCATACCTTTTCTATAACCTAGTTTTATTGCATTAGATCAATCCTCACACATTGCATGATTAGGATCTAATTAAATTGTGGGATGGGAACTAGATGAGGTAGTACCTATTACCTGTTCATTATGAAACCTTTGGGAGTTACTTCTACGTTTGCTTAATATGCCATGCTATGCTAGTAGACGTGGATTGGGTGAGTAATATCCATGACAGATATGAGTTGATAATTTTAATGGTTTATCTAAGGTGGCAACTTAAATACACATCTGGGTGGATTGAGGCACCTGATGTCTATCAGGACTTGCCTGTTTTTTTGGACCGCCACCCAGGCTCAAAGGGATCATAAGATCTTTCATGCTAGAAACTTCCGTGTGCAGCCACAAGCCATTATGGGCTCTGGCATAGTTGACTAAGTCGTGCGAACTCTTACGGGTAGACTAGCAGATGTAGGGGAAAGTAGGTGTACCGGTCTACCCACATGTAAGGTGCTAGCGCTTCTGAAATACTGTGTCTCGGTCATCCGTCTTCTCAAACACCATGTAGTGCGAGAAAACAAAACGGAGGCGATCGAGTCTTGTGGGGAAAAGTGCGCAAACCTCTGCAGAGTGTATAAACTAATCATGATTAGCCGTGTCCCCGGTTATGGACATCTTGAGTATCTAGTTCTTGGATTATCCTGTTGATCTCATCACGTTACTTTAAATGAATATTGTTGGGTTTTAATGATGTTACTTAATTGGGATTGAGAATGCTGTCAACCATTCTCAATGTTCAACAACCACCATGATAGTTAAATAAAATTTATTCCTTTGCAGTAGGGAAAAATTGGCTTTACGCAAAAACCTTATAACCATAGAGCTTTTCCAACAGCCAAATATGCATGTAGTGATAGTGTTTATTCATTATTCTCTATGGTGTGAATTTGCCAGTACATTCAATGTACTGACCCATTTCGGGCTGCAACGTCTCATGTTGCAGGTTTCTTACGACGAGTAAGTGATACGTTAGGGTTACGATTTCTACACTCAACTTTGCCATTGGTGTTGATGGGAATCCACAACCTTGTTGCTTCCGCTATATGGATTGAGGTAATAGTATTTACGTTACTTTATACATGTGATTTACCTCTGTTATAAATCCTTCGAGTACTGTGTGTGTCAGCATACCGATCCAGAGATGACACTTAAGCACAGAGACTTGATCCATTCGGGTCAGGTCGCCACAAGATGGTATCAGAGCACATGTTGACTGTAGGAACGTGACCCTAGAAACCAGCAAGTCCATAGCAAAGATTTTTCTCTACAACTTTCCCTTTCAAAAAGATCTTTTACCTCTCTTCTCTTCTGAGCTTATTCAAAAAATTCCTTTTTTAGTGAGACCATACCCCTTTCCCCTTTTGACCATTCGAAGATTCGACTGATGAGACCACTACAAGAAGCACAAGATATTGGACAACTAAGACCACTACGGAATGAAGGAGATTTTACCATGCATTATAGTAATGGAAACTACAGTGGTTGAAGACTCTGAAGACTAGGAGAATTTGAAGGCTCTAAAGAATCCCCAGGTTTTTTTATGACCTAGGAAGGCTACCCTTATGGAACCTGGCAGACTATGGAAATTGTCAATACCCGAGATCAAGGTGTATCGGAGAAAGACTGAAACAAGGAGTATGAGAACTCGAAGTTTTGTCAAAGAAGACCCTAAGGCAGGAGATATCAACTATGGAGAGATAGCCCATGGAAATGACAAGAAAACAACCACGGCTATCCATAAGGTTATCGCCCGCATATGCTATTGTCACCGTGCTGAGTTAAGCATGCATATGCATGGAAGGATTAAATGGTAGAAGGCTGATGGAGCACCTATCAGCAAGATGAAGTTTTAACCTTAGCCGGTGTATCACCAGGATCTGGAGTGTTACATCAAGAAGTTAAGATGGTCCTAAAAGAAGCATTAATTGATAAGGAAGTATTTCATGATGAACTCAGGATCCTGAAGATGAGAGTAGCCAAGCTGGAGGAGCTACAACCTCGAGATACCGAAGATTCGTCAAGAACGGAAGGACAGTAGTACCATGGTTCATGCCAATGTTGAAACCCAGAAGTTTGGAATGCCACTCCAGAAATATTAAAGGACATCACGAGAAACTTTTTGTCAACAGAGAGGATCTGGCAGAAGAAATTGAGAAGGAAAAACACGATCGGAAGAAGCCATTGGAGGCATGAACAAGACTTGAAGAGTTTGGCGACGTTGACCTTAGAAGACCAAACCCCTATTATACACCTACGTTAGATGCGACGTTTGTGAGATGTCATTTGTTTGATGTTTTTCGACAGCCACAACAAAAATCTGTCTTTTCAAAACTTTTGTTTGTATTGTGTGTATCCCTCTCTATCTCTCTTATCTCACCCCAAAACCCTTGGACCCAATAGAGGATGAAAGGAGATGAGCTTGTATTTTCTAGACCGATGAGTCAATTGGAGACGGACCAATGGATTCAGAACATGGAGGATCGCATGAAGAATAACCCTATAGTCGGAAAGGATATGGCCCAGCATGCTCTTCAATGCTTTGAAAGAGGTGCTGCTACTTGGTGGAGGATGTACCAAACCATCAATGGATGGCAAGGAGTAACCACTTGGAAAGAATTTAAGTTGACTTTGCCAAAGTCTCGGCTTGTGTCCCAGAAGTTGAAGCCTTATGAAAAGGATATGAAGAAACATGGTGCATGCAAGATTTGTGGAGAAATTGGACACACCCATAAAGAACCCAAGGATGAATGCCCTAATTGTGAAGGAAGTCACCCAGCTGAAGAATGCCCAACTAGGCAGATTACTTGTTTCTTGTGTGAAGGGACTACCCACTATCCTGCTCAGTGTAACATTTACCCCATGGTACAATGAACCATCCAGCAGAAGAAAGAAGTAATGAAAGGAGCCCTCATGGAAATGTTAGAAGAACCCGTGATGAAGGAAGAGGTGGAGGACACACCCAAAGAGGAACCAATTAAACCCTGCACCAAGTCTTGCTATTCATGTGGAGAAGAAGGACACATCTCCCAGAATTGTATGAATGGGGATCTAGTAGAATTCCCGACGGAGGAAGTAGATTATGATCCACAGGAAATAGAAGCCCTGATTGGAATGGAAAAGTCCAGGAAGAGAAGCAGATTGGATTCCAGGAAGAATTTGAGTCATATCACCTGTTACAGGTGCAAGGAGTCAGGGCACTACCTCAACAATTGCCCAAAAAGGAAACCTCGATACTTGTCGGAAGTAATATGTTTTCGTTGTAATGAAGCAGGGCACTTTGCCAGAGAATGCCCCAAGGAGAAGGGAACTTGTTCTAGATAGTTGAGTTTGTAACAAAAGAAATGGAGTAGTAGAAGTGAGAACATTTTTTTATATATTGAGGTGTTGAGTTGAGACATGTAATGGAGAAGCGAGAGATTGTAATCATTTGAGAATGAATGAAGTAGCATCGTTGGTACTGATATGGATTTTATGAGTTGTTACCCTATGAAGAAGAATTTTGACCATTTTGAGGATATGAGAATATGGTCTATGGAAGATTTGTGCATTTTAAGGGTGGTAGTACCCTGTAAGAACCCTTGACCCCTGGAAAAGATAAGGATACTCCACTGAGTGGATTTCGGACAAAATGAATATGAGTTTTGTCTCGATATGTGCGATACCCCAAGAGTGTGTGGGATGAAGTTGGAGACGTCGGTTGTTTGGACCAAATGTGATCAGGGAGTCAGAAGAGAATGTTAAGTTGATTCGAGATAGACTGAAGGTAGCTCAGTCCAGACAGAAGAGTTATGTAGACTCAAAAACTCAAGGAGGTAGTCTATGAAATTGGAGATAGAGCATGTCTTCGTGTGACCCCTCTGCGAGGAGTTAAACGATTTGGAGTTAAGGGACAGTTAGCCCCGAGATTTGTAGGACCATACCGAGTTTTGGAGCGTATGAGAGAAGTGGCCTACAAGTTGGAGTTACCCGAAGGACTGTCAGGAGTTCATGATGTGTTTCACATTTCCCAGTTGAAGAAGTGCCATGCAGAGATGGCCAATATTCCCCTGTAAGGACGCTTGACCCTGGAAAGGATAATGATGTTCCACGAAGTAGAGTATGGACTTCATAAGTATAAGTTTTTATCTCGGTATGAGGGATATTCCATGAGGATGAAGAGATGAATTACTATTGGATATAAAGGAGGTATGATGTTGGAAATATGGATCAATGGAAAATTCCATGATGAGTCTGAGTAATCATGTCCTAGTTTGGTGCCAATAGACGGAAGGAAGACAGTACAATTGGATGGATTTAAGAATACTAGGAAGTTGGAAGTTGGAATAATGATCGGTTGCCCGATGATAAGTTCAAGGACTACAAGTGATGAGATGGGCCATAACCCACAGGCCCAGGACCTGCCAAGAAGCAAGCACATTCTTGCTGAAGGAAAAACCCTGGAAGTGGATATACCTTTGTCGACAAACGATTTTATAGGAGTTTACGCAAAACCTGAGAGTTGTGAAGGAACGATAGATGTTTGTCTGGCTTGCAGAATCAATGGATTAATCCGAACTTGGTTCGTCGACGAGAGAAATTCTGCAATGCTTGTGAGAATGACCGAGTGTTAGAATGCGAGATTCGCTAAACTGTATACAAGGTAATGATTTGGGTGCGGGATGGATTGATCACCATACCGACTTACTCTTATTGTTCACCTTGCTATATGGAATGGTAAATCTGAGTGACTTACCTATAGTAGAGAGACGACGATGAAAACCTTGTTTAAACCTTAGAATGGTATAGCAATTTTTTCCCTTGTACAAGGCAGCTTTTGCCAATCGTAGGTTATATGGTGAGGATCAACCCAGACCCATTTCCTGCAGGCGAAACCACAAATTGTTGACCACCATGAGATATCGATAGTGGTTTGGTTTTGGCGCCAGACCCATCAGCTAAGAAGACCCAATCTCGGAAGAACCTTACCAAGATGAAAGGATAGAAAAATTGTGGTAAGGTTATGCCATTACCGGAAGAGCCCGGATAAGGAATTATCCTGAAGATCTAAGAAGACCGACACTGTCAAGAATAAGGATGGAGTATATGAGTATTGATGGGACCATAACGATGTTTCTAAGGGTGGTAGCACCCCAGACCCCGAAGACGATTGATGGATTTGAGGAGACCCCAAACCCTAACCTTTTTCTTGCTAGCCTCTCCGAATCTCGAGGACGAGATTCCTTTTAAGGGTGGTAGGTTTGTAACATCCCAAAATTCTAAATTTTGGAATGTTATAATAAATAGATAGATTTGATTGATTGTTTGATTGATTGTCTGAAAGTGAGTGAATTCGAAACTTTTTGAAAGTTAAATGAGAGGGAATAAAAGGACTTTCCCAAACTTTCATATTTGCTTTCTGATCTCCATGAATTCAAATTATTTTCAAATACAAAACCCTTGAGCGAAGATGATATGACTTCTTCCATTTAAAAAAAATTAAATGAAAGGGTATTTGAAAATAATTGAATTTCATTTGGAAATATTTCAATTCATAAACTTCATGCAACTCAATGATTTTCACGAGAGAAGATAAAATGACTTCTTCAAATTATGAAATATGAGTTGGGAGTTTCAAAGGATCAATTTCAAGTCCTTTTGGAATTAATTTTTCAATTTGGATTTATTTGAGTTTTATTCAAATTATTTTTCTCCAAAAATAAAATATATGGAAATTAGGGTAACATGATTCCCTACATTAGAAAATTGGAGAAAAATTAATCTGAAATCATTTTGGTATTTTTAAAATGATTTTTGTTGAATTTTAATAGACCAGTAGCACTCTTTGAATTATTAGAATTTGTGTGTATTTTATTTGGTGCTACAAAAATGTTCACGTTGTAGGAAATCTTTTTCTGAAAATTTTGATATATAATATGCCTATATAAATTTTTATTTTTATTTTTGTTTTTTTGTTTATCGCATTCTGTAAAAAAAAAGCTGCACGCACACCTGAAGCTAACTGTCGCCCATGTGCGCATCATAGTACCAGCGGGCGCCCTATTTTTTTTCTTTATCCTATATGGGCCAGGCCCAGCCAGCCTTTTCAGTTTTTTTTCTTAGGCCGAATTTTCCAAAAAAAAAACTGCACCGCGCACGCTGCGGCCGGCCGAAGGCCTTTAGGCCCATCGCCTCTTTTCTTCTCTGTTTCGTATATTTTCGTCTATGTTTAGTCCCACATTGCCTAGCCTTTAACCTCTAAGCCTCTTTTCCACCAATAAATATAGACTCATAGAGCCTCCAAAAATCATCTGATTCGGGTTAAATCAATATTTTGGTTTGACTAGATTTATTTAGAAAAAAATATATTTCTACTCTCCGGCGCGACTTATAAAAATTTTCTCTTCTCTCCAAAGTCATCTTTTGTCTGCCTTATAAAGGTATCTTTCTTTATTTTATTTTTTTCTTCTCTTCTTATACTTCCGTAGTTTTTTATTTTTAGACTAATACGATAGAATAATTAGATTATCAATTAGTCTACGTATTTATACATTAGACCCTAGCCCGTAGCTATTTTTTCTCTCTTTCGTAAAACAGCTTGGCCCTGATTTTTCAAATAGCCATAACTTTTTACTCGTTTTCCCAAATCCAACGAAAGCAACGCCCACGTCTTCGTTATGATGTCCTCTATCCAGTAATCCAACCCAAACATGTTTTTGAAAATTTTAAAATTCGAATTAGATCAGATTTGAATTCAAACTTTTTTTGATCATATCTTTTTATCCGTAACTCCGTTTGAGTTGATTCTTTTTGCAAATCGAAGCAATTGACCTAAACATTCTAATGAGGCCAAATTCACATAATTTTGGTACTGTTAGAAATTGTTTTATGTTGCAAGAGTTATTTGCTTGGTTTTGATGTTTCCGAATCGTCTTCTTCGTTATTCCCGATCTTGTGAGTGATTGCTTATGTGTGGTTACTATTGCTTGCTTACGATAGATTGACTGGAGTGTGACGAGTAGAGATATCAAGAGTTTTGAGTGCGAATCATCTTCATCAACATTGCAGGCAAGTTCACACTTTGATCATACCTTTTCTACAACCCGGTTTTATTGCATTAAATCAATCCTCACACATTGCATGATTAGGATCTAATTAAATTGTGGGATGGGAAGTAGATGAGGTAGTACCTATTACCTGTTCATTATGAAACCTTTGGGAGTTACTTCTACGTTTGCTTAATATGCCATGCTATGCTAGTAGACGTGGATTGGGTGAGTGATATCCATGACAGATGTGAGTTGATAATTTTAATGGTTTATCTAAGGTGGCAACTTAAATACACATCTGGGTGGATTGAGGCACCTGATGTCTATCAGGACTTGCCTGTTTTTTTGGATCGCCACCCAGGCTCAAAGGGATCATAAGATCTTTCTTGCTAGAAACTTCCGTGTGCAGCCACAAGCCATTATGGGCTCTGGCATAGTTGACTAAGTCGTGCGAACTCTTACGGGTAGACTAGCAGATGTAGGGGAAAGTAGGTGTACCGGTCTACCCACATGTAAGGTGCTAGCGCTTCTGAAATACTGTGTCTCGGTCATCCGTCTTCTCAAACACCATGTAGTGCGAGAAAACAAAACGGAGGCGATCGAGTCTTGTGGGGAAAAGTGCGCAAACCTCTGCAGAGTGTATAAACTAATCATGATTAGCCGTGTCCCCGGTTATGGACATCTTGAGTATCTAGTTCTTGGATTATCCTGTTGATCTCATCACGTTACTTTAAATGAATATTGTTGGGTTTTAATGATGTTACTTAATTGGGATTGAGAATGCTGTCAACCATTCTCAATGTTCAACAACCACCATGATAGGTTAAATAAAATTTATTCCTTTGCAGTAGGGAAAAATTGGCTTTACGCAAAAACCTTATAACCATAGAGCTTTTCCAACAGCCAAATATGCATGTAGTGATAGTCTTTATTCATTATTCTCTATGGTGTGAATTTGCCAGTACATTCAATGTACTGACCCGTTTCGGGCTGCAACGTCTCATGTTGCAGGTTTCTTACGACGAGTAAGTGATACGTTAGGGTTACGATTTCTACACTCAACTTTCCCGTTGTTGTTGATGGGAATCCACAACCTTGTTGCTTCCGCTATATTGATTGAGGTAATAGTATTTACGTTACTTTATACATGTGATTTACCTCTGTTATAAATCCTTCGAGTACTGTGTGTGTCAGCATACCGATCCAGGGATGACACTTAAGCACAGAGACTTGATCCATTCGGGTCAGGTCGCTACAGGGGTGCATGGAGCCTGCATGTCTGGCCATAGGGCAGCAATCGCCTGGGCGCCGACACGTTGAAGGCGGCGCAACATCCGGTGAGTCGGCCGAAGGCGAGCCTTGATGCTCAGGATATGCTCATCAAGGGTTCAGGGGGCGTCGGCGAAGATCTCTGCGCCTTCCGCCCTCCGACCTTCACGGTCAGCCTCGATGGCTTGGGTGGCGGCCTGCGAGTGCCCAGGGAAGAAGTCTGCCAAGACAGAAAAAACGAAGAAGCAAGTCAAAAATCAGGAGTTGGCACGACTTATAATCGGCAGCTTGAAGAAAGAAAGTAAAGAAAATCACCATCAACAATGTCTTCAATCTCATGGAAGCCGGAGGCCAGCATTGCCTCTTTGGCAGTCTAGGAGGAGCGCTCGCTCGCGAACTCGGCCAGGAGGGCGGCTTCTGCCTCCTTCTGCGTCTTCGTAAGCAGCTCCCTCTGCTCTGCCAATTGTGTGGCCAGCAGATCGCGCTCTGTGGCGAGCTTGCTGCACTCCTCCCCTTGGCGCGCAACGCGGAGTTGGCTTCTCTCAGCTACTGTTGAAGAGCAGCATTGGCTTCTGAAGAGAAGGAAGAAAGAAGGCGTTAAGTCATCAATAAAGAAGGTCGCCGGGGAGATCCGGCCCGACTGCTCAGCAGTCGGCCCGAATCTCGGGGACTACAGTCCGCGGGTGCACCAGCGTGCCCCCGCAAAGAAGAAAAAGGACTCACTCCGGCTCTCCGACAAGTCGGCGGTCTGCTTGCCCAGCTCTTCAATGTTGCGGTTGAAGGCAGTGACACGGAGGTTGTGGTAGTCCTGCGATAAGTATTTCAGACAAAAGTTAGTACCCGGAACTCACCAATTGGAGTTCCAGGCCGCCTGCTCAGCAGCCGGCCCGAAACTCGGGGACTACACCCAGTGGGTGAGCTGGCGCGCCCGCACAGAGAGGAACAAGAAAACAAGGACCAAAGAGAAAGCATACCCGGACGGCTGCCCGCGACGCCAGGTATGCCTTGGTGCAGTTCTGGATCTTGTCGCCCTCAGCTCGCAGCTTCGTCTGGACGTCCAGAAGCGCCTGGTTTAGCGGCCCCGCGCCGCCTCCTTGCACCCACCCAATGGGCGCGGCGCTCGTCGCTTCGGCGTCTGGGATCGCCGAGCTAGCGGTGCCGGTCTCCAGGGGGCGTGGCGCCGAAGTCGCCTTCTCAAGACGGCAGCGCGTTGGCAAGCCGACTTGAAGGAGTAGCCTCGCCACGGCCTCGTCTTTAGTCGGCGGCACCAGTGGGTCCGCCGGCTGTTTGCCTTGCGCGCTTCCAGACTGCGGCGGAGGTGGTGGCGGAACGATCATGTCCGGCATGTAGGAGTCACTGCCTTCCCTCTCCATGATGGGGTTCTCGCCGCCGGCTTCCCCAGTCTGCCCCGTGAACTCCGGAGGCGGCGGCGCAGAGTTCAGTGGGGTGACGAACACCGCCGATTGGCGGTGCGCGGCCTCCTCAGCCTGCCGCTTCATCGCGACGGCGGCTTCGGCCTCCGCCAGTTTCTTCTTGGCGGAGGCCTCCGCCCTATCGGCCTCCACCTTCTCCAGGCGGGCGGCCTCTTCCTCGTTGCGCTTCTCCTGCGTGTTCCACTCCGTCGCCTCCCGGAGGTCGGCGGCGGGGTCAATCCGCCGAGTGGTGGCGGATGTCTCCACTGATCCCATGACGGAGGCGGCGACAACCCTCTCAAGAGTGAGGGGAGCCCTGAAGCGAGGGAAGCAAGTAAAAGACTCAGACAAAAGCTACAAAGAAAGAATAAAGCGTTAAGATGGAATACTCACGCGGAGAACAGTGGCGGCTTCTTTACTTCCTTGCGGAAGCGGATGGCCTTCGCGGCCGCCTCGTCCCGCTTGGTCGCTGCAGCCGAACTCTTGGGCTTCTTCGGCCGACTACCAAACAAGGTCAGCACGGCCCTGCGCTTCTTCCCGCCGCCTGGAGCACCCGGCGCGGCAGAAGAGCCCGTGCTGGGATGGCTGGCTCCTGGCCGGTGGCGGGGGGCGACCTCCTCATCATCATCAGGCCAGTCCTCTGGACTGGCCCCGAGCCGTGGGCCGCCTCCTCTCTCGGCGTCGTCTTCCAAAGCCGCCGCCCCCAGATCGGGATGGTCGACCTCGCTCTCCGCCCGGTCAGCAAGGAACTCGCAGGCCGGACCCGTGGTGCCGGCTGGTGGATGGAGGATGGGATTCTGACCAAAGCCGACTGGTCAGGTCGCACAAAGCAAAGTCGACAAGAAAGAAGACAATTCAAAGAAAGAAAGAAAAGGCAACTCACTGTGGGTGGGGGGTTGGCGCGGGAGTACGGCTCCTTGCCAAACTGCCGGTCCTCCAGGAGCTTGCTATCCAAGAGGTAGTTCACCATGTAGGCCACCTCCTCGTGAGGCATGTCCTTGGTGCACATTAGACTCGGGTCACGGCGCCCGCTCATTTGGCATATCATGTGGGGGCGACCTTGGAGCGGGAGAACTCGGCGCGCCACAAAGGCGGCCAGTAGGTCCGGACCATTCAAACCCTCCGACTGCGTCGGCACTCGGAGTCGCGCGACGGCGCCGGCTCCCGCAGGCGTCAGCGACTTGGCCCGGTATGACCAGTTGGGCAGTCTCCCAGCCGGCGAGCCGGCTACGAAAGCCAACAGGTTGACCCAATCGCCCCTCGCGAAGACGCTCTTCACGTAGAAGTACGATCGCTGCCACAGCTTCACCGACTTTATCAGCTTGATGGCGGGGAAGGGGTTGTCGGCCCCTGACCTCCGCACGGCGATGAACGCGCCGCACTGAGCCGGCACGCCTGCAGCCTGGGTGCCGAGCTTGGAGTAGAAGAACTCCCCCCAGAGCTCGAGGGTGGGGAGGACTCCGAGGAAGCCTTCACACAGGGCCACGAAGGCGGACAGCAGCACCACCGTGTTGGGCGTGAGGTGGTGTGGCTGGAGGTCGTAGAACTCCAGAAAGGCGTGGAAGAAGCTGCTCGCCGGCAGCCCCAATCCGCGCAAGCAGTGCGAGCGGAAGATAACCCGCTCGCCCTCCTCCAGCGCTGGAGAGATCTCCCCCCTTGGCGCAAGGCGTACCCGCACGTAATCTTTGCCGGGGGCCGACGAGTCTTGCGGAGGAACTCGATGTGGTCGTCGTGAACTTCTGAGCCATCCCAGGTGCCGGAATGCACCGAGGGAGGCGCGGCGGCAGAAGAAGAACTCATCGTGAGTGGATCGCCGCGGCGTTCGGCAAAGCTTGGGCGCGCGACGGTGCGAGGAAGAAGAAGAGCAAGGAGTAGCATAGAGGAGGGGCGCGCGTGCTCTGCCGCGCCCCCCTCCCCCTACTTATAGCCTCATGGGCTGCGAAACCAAGGGGGCGGTCGTGGGATTTACTGCGCCCACGACCCCAGGACCCCCACGTTTCCATGACAAAAGTTACTGCGCGCAGTAACTTCACGGGAATCCCAACCGTCCGCTCGGGCCACAGCGGATCCGCTCGAGCGCCGAGGCGCGGTAATGGCGGGCCCCACCTATGGGCCTGTCCCGTCACGCGCGTAGGCTGGCAGACTGGCCCGGCCGCATGTTGCCATGTGACGGGCCCGGAACGGGCGGCTGCCTGGAAGCTTAGCCAGCATGCTACTTGGATCCCGCCGCGACGTTCGAAATATTGTGCAAGTCAGAGTTGTGCGGGTCCGACTCCTTCTAGTCGGCCAGGCAGAAGTCAAGCAAGATCCATGTCTCGGGCGCCCGAAAAGAGAAACTGCTGAGGCTCCTCGCCGATCGTCCGCGGCGCCTCATCAGCTTCGGGAACTACTGTCAGAGTAATGGGCCATGGGTAGGCTAACCCAAGCCCCAGAACCTTTCAAGACATCAGGGCAGGCTGCGCCCCTCAAGACCCCAGGACAAAGAGCCGCCTTTTGAGAAGTCGGCGGCAAGGCAACCGACTAGCCACTCGCGTCCGAGTCCCGGGAACGCCTTCAGGATAAGCCGACTCCTGACTGACGATTTCCGGAGAAGCCAGCCTTGGGGAGTCGGACCGCGACTCCAACAAACCCCATGTCCTCATCAAGAGGGACAGGGCAGGGGAGTGGCTACAGTGAAGCCTGCTCCCACCCCTTTCCAGGGGCAGGCATGGCCACAGTACGCCGTACCCGTGGAGATCTCCATGCGATGTGGCACTGTTGCTATGCCGGCCCTGACATCAGCACCAGTGGACCGAATCCTACGCCCACGACGGCTTGTCTATACAACCCTAGGGCGGCGGGTCCCACCAGCCAGCGGGACCCCAGAAGACGGCAAGTGCGCCACCAGTCGGACCCGTTGGGAGTCGGCCAGCTCCTTCCTCGGGGCCCACACGCCATTAACCAGATGTGACGGAGAGTGGCAATAGTGATTGCCCGCCAGGCGGCGGTGCTGTTGCCACGACTCCATGACCAAGCCCGTGTCATTAGAAGCACGGTTACAGTAATCAGCAGCCGGCAAGACCCACCCGCGGCGGATGCGGCCTGTCGGCTCCCTACCAAGCCAGTCGGCGGGGCCCACCAGTCGGCGTGCCCCAGCAGTAGGCGGAGAAGATGGAGGCCAGAGGCACTAACGGCTGGGCCCTCGTCCAGCCGGATTACCATTGTACCCCTGGGGGGTAGGCCTATATAAACCCCCCAGGGCACCCATGCAAAGGGTTGGAATCCATTAGCACTAGACCAGATCATATAGGAAGGGGAGAGCTAGCCTTGCCTTCTCCTACCTCTAGGAAACAGCTCAAGGAGCAACCGTGTAAACACTTTGCCATAGTGATCATGCGGAGACCCCGTAGAGCAGCAGTAGGGGTATTATCTCCCCGGAGAGCCCTGAAGCTGGGTAAGATTCGCCGGCGTGCATGTCTTTGCCTCATCCCCTTTCCAGGCACCGGTGACGTTCTACTCGCCCCCACCATGATAAGCCATCCTTTGGCATTTGTCGCACCCAACCACCGACATGTCCTCTGCATCATCATGCCGTGTTTCCCAGCTTGCAAGATTCAAAACCAACAAATAAGATCCAAATAATAAGTACAACAAAGATGCTTACACATCTCATTGATTCCCAGCTTGCAAGATTCAGAACCAACACATAAGATCCAAATAATAAGTACAACAAAGATGCCTACACATCTCACTGATTCGCAGCTTGCAAGATTCAGAACCAACAAATAAGATTCAAATAATAAGTACAACAAAGATACCTACACATCTCACTGATTCCCAACTTGCAAGATTCAGAACCAACCCATTAGAGCCTTTTGATAAAGTGAATATCGGGATTAAATCCATCTTGGCTAGCCATGTCATACAATCGAAGAACTTGGCGAATGCTCTTGACCATCACAACATTTGTAGTTGAGTATTCCTGTTTGCACAGCATGTTTGCACATCACAAACAAGGAGACAGGAGAGCATGATTTCGCTTTAATAGCGGCATCCTTGAACTCAACCTCCAGCTCTACTTGGATGAGGTCTGCCAGGAGTTCCATGATTCAATTCATGCGCCTTTTTCTGCAGTTCACCTGAAATGAAGAAAAGATTGCATCATTCAGCTAGCAAGAAGTACTTGCTCTTGTGAGCTGGCAGGTTCTTCTTTAGTAGTTGCACTAAAATTGAGGAACATTAAGGTTGGCTGTCCGGCACATGTAAGGTGCAACTATAATTTTCTTATCCTTTTGTGCAGTTCCACTAAAATAAAGTGCCATTGTGGTGACAATGACGGCTCCATCTTGCAAAGGCTAATAAAATGTTGCACGAGATTACCAGCAGAACTTCACGGAGATTTTGGAAACTCCAATCACCATTTTGTGCAGTTCCACCAAAATTGAGAGATGTTGCCCACGTGACATTTTAGTTGAACTGCACAAGACACTCATTCCAAAAAAGTGTTTTGTGCAGTTCACCAAAAGGTCACAATAGCAAGAAGGTGAAATGGATATCCCTATCTGCACAAAAAGATAGAAAGTAAACAGTTGCTGGTCAATAAGAATATACGAAACATATACAAAATGAAAAGAAGCATCTTAATTGTGTTCATGGCAATCATGCAAGGACAGTAGAAATTTTAAAATGTCAGCAATGCTTTATGTTACCAGAAGCATTACGATCAACAATCAGATTCCTCATATATGGGATTACTTTAATGGTGGCATTACTTGTTTACCAGACACAGTAAATCAACAGCAGCTAAAGAGTTGGTTTAAGGGCATGGGACCGTGGGGACACCAGGACACTCAGCAGCGTAAAGGAGAAACTTACTTATCATACTGGGGAAAACAGTAGGACTGCCATTCTACTATGTGAGGGCAGAAAATCTAATCCCGGGGACCTTTTACTATGTGAGGGCGGCAAATCTAATCCTGGAGACCCTTTACTATGTGAGGGCAGCAAATCTAATCCTGAGACCTTTTACTATGTGAGGGCAGCAAATCTAATCCTGGAGACCTTTTACTATGTGATGGCAGCAAATCTAATCCTGGACATACTCTGTTGACTTGTCCACCAGCCGCCACTTTCTATCCTTTTTTCAACTAATAATAGATCTGTTCCTTATCCAGTTTGTATTCAGTTTTCCCATTATTTTCCTTTTCAACCAAGAGACCGGTTGGGTATCCGGTCTCTAGTACTTTCACCATATTATTTCCTCTTTGAATCAAGTCCTAGATTCATGCTACAACTTTCCCCCCCTTTCTTCGTTGTTTGAACAAAGCCCTAGATTCGAATGCATGAAGTAGCTTTACCTCTAATAATACTAAAAATTTAGGTGGCTTTGGAAGAGCTGATGGGAGTAGAAAAAGATGCACATGCAGACACATGGGGAGCTGGGGTAGTAGAGCAAGGCCACTTTCGAAGAACTTATACCTGAGGGTCGCCGGGATGTCGGCGGCGGTAGGTCGGATCTGCGGACAATACGACAGGGAGGAAGAAGGGTCGGAGGACCTCCCGAGCCGGCCATGTGTCGCAGAGAACGACACGGGTAGAGGATCGGGCCCCTCCGGCAGCTGTGGGTTTTCTCCCTCGGCAGCGATGACCGCATGAATGATGCACCTTTTAGTCCTCTACACACATCGGCCGAAGGGATCCGGCCGGATCTGTGACCAGCGGTGAGCAGAGAGAAAATGTTGCTACCGCTGTCTTGTTTATATCTGGAGAGGATGAGTGAATGAAGAGACCAACCCTAGTAAAGCAAGCGCTCAGGCCCCTGCGTCCATATATAGTGGAGTGATTATCTTTTTTATCTCCACAACAAGCATTTTAATTTGTTTGTGTGGCATTAAAGAAAAGAAACTCTCTATTTAAGGTGACTACTGTACGTCTCCTACTTACTACTAGTAGTACTACAGTATTGTTCACTTGTGCTCCCCACCCCTCCATTCATTGAACAACCCCACGGGTGAATAAACATACAGTAAGTACTGTATTTATATAGAATGAACAAGCTCGAACTATTTTCGCGTAGTTAAAAGTTGAGGGCGGGGCTTTTCCCCAGCAGTACACGCGGCATTTTTCGGGTAGGGCCAGAAGACTATTTTAAATTTTTTTAAAAACTTCGAGACGGACACATAGCATGGAGCCGACCCCAATGATTTTAAGCTTACATGCACGGTACAAGCTATCCTAGACTACTATACACATGAAACTGCCACACGAGCGTCCGGGCTGCGCTTGGCTCTTCGCCTCTTCGGGAAGTCGAACAATGATGGAATACTACTGCACTGGAAGAGTACTACAGTACGCTTCTGGCCATCTGACACCGATTGAACTGCTGGATGTCCACCGCATGCGGGAGGGAGAGCGTGTAGCGAAAGCTTCTCCTAGTTTTGCCAGCCACCACGCTCATCGGCGAGGGAGGGACGCTCCTCGCTTTGCGTGTATGACAGGTGGGCCCTACGGGTGTGTGGCCAACCTGTCATACAGCCAAAGGCAGGTGCAGTTAAGTCCGCGAGGGAGAGGATAATCAAACTTCTTGTTGATGTACGAGTCGACGCGACACATCAAAGCACCCCATTCGATATATTTCAATAATTTGCGTGTGTGACTCCAAGATGGAGAGCGGGGGTCATCATCCTCCTTTTTGATAAAAAACAGACGCGTGTGTGAGAGGACGTGTGCGTGCGTGCACCTCTTCTCTTCCTGTATAACGTACTACTAAACTCAGAGTACAAGTTTTTGTGGGTGGCACGATGGTGCGTGCGAGAAGCCCCGAGAGATAGGTTTAATGCATTAATTGCAATGCATGCATGCATAAAGTACATGCATTGGTCAATTTTCTCTTAATACTTGCATGCAATGATTTAATGCACCTTGGAATCTGAACATGTGTTGGGGAACAACCAAATTGAGCCTTATAAAATGGAAAAACTAAAATTTTGAGATAAGCCCTATAAAACTGGAAAGGAGGGAGTAGAAAAAGAAGTACTCCATCTGGGAATAGTGCCGCACTTCGAAACTAGAACCGTGAATAAATTTTGAACTTGCGTCTCGTCACATTCCAAATTACTCCATGCTATATTGAATTGCAAACATGTTCACACCGATCACAACCTAAATGGTTTCCCACTTAGGAGCGTATTAGTACTCGGTTATAAATACTAGTATGCAAAGATGACTGCACATTCCTCCTCAACTCCTCATCCACAAAAACAAACAAGTCATTCATCATCCTTCCCTTGCGTCTGCCATGGCCAGCGTGAGTTCTGGGTCAAGAGATTGCCACCAGGGAGAGGCGAGCATGGAAGCGGAAGCATGAGAGATGTCCCGCCTCGCCGCGAGAGAAGCCAACATGTCCCGCCGCACGGAAGTAGCAGCACAGAGGTCCCGCCGCGCCGCTGAAGCAGCATGGAGGTCCCACCGCGCCGTCGAAGCAGCAGACTGGTCCGGCCGCGCCGCAGAAGTAGCAGAGATATCCTGCCGCGCCACGAATGCAGCAGAGATGTCCCGCCACGCTGCGGCGGCCTGGGAAAATTTCTCGCGGGCAGGCGACGACTGTTACAGGCGCATGCATGTGATCGTCCATAGCCAGATAGATCAGATCTCCGGCTCGGCGAGGTTGCAGGATGACATGATAGCCTCGTTTGAACAGGCTACCGGCGTCATCCGGTAACTAAGGGAGGGCAATGAGAGGCTCCGGGCCGAGCGCGACCTGCTGAGGGAGAAGATCGTCCGAAGTGCAGACCTGCAGGAGGAGACTAATGCCTTGTTGAAGAAACATATGGACGAGAATGACATGCTCCGCAACGAGCACCAAAGGCTAGTGGAGGAATCCGTGGATGTTCTCAAGCAGCGTCTTGAGGACACGAAAGAGCTCATCGCCGCTCGCCGCGGAGACTACTTTCCTGGTTTCTTTTGATGTAGTAATCGGTTTAGGATGTGGATTGTGTCGTCGGTTGTGAAATGTTGGGTTCTAGCACGGATGTTTGGCCTTTGTTGGCCTCTTGGGATGTTGCGATTTCAATCTGGTAGCTATTAGTCCTTCGTGTTAGGCTGGAGTTGTGCTGAACTTCTTGTGAATTGTGGTGGTTTTCAGTAATGAAAATCGGAAGGGGCAATCCCTTCTTTGATCATTTTTTTAATCGTCCTTATATATTCATCAGTCTTGCTATAAGTCACAGTAGATGCTATATAGGTCCGTCGGATCTTACATCAAGATCCGTGCTTTCAGATTTTCTTCTTTCTCTCTTAAATCTCAGTCGAGTGAGACATAGCCATGCCATTAAACAGAGGCTCGGGCACCATTAATGGAGACCTTGGGAGAGAGGTGGACGGCAGATGGAGGTCAAAGGGCTCTCCTCCCGATAAGCACGCGCAGGGGTCTGATCGCACGCCTCTCGTACTCAAATAGCTACCCTGCACAGCGCCTCCTAGCTAATAAAAAATGGGGACGTGTGGCAGCACGTAAATGGTACTAGTAAGTAGAATGCCCACAGTTTCAATAATACTTGTGTTTCCGATTGTAACGTGACAGCACTTGTTCCAAAATGACTTTGTTGATTGTTAATGTGTGCGCCTTCGCAAATCGGACTTCAAATTTACCACAACATGTTGGTGCCATGTCATGGCACCAAGTCAGGTTTCATTATTTTCATGCGTGGTTTGGATTTACAGGAATTAAAAAACTAAGTTTCTCAATGTTTCCAACCCAGCCACGACGCCTAGAATTTTGAGTTTCATTCCCATTTCTTGCATGGAACCTAGAAATTTACCCGAGGACACACATGTGATTTTTCAACCAACTTTGGTGCACTAGAACATGTGCTTGTATTTCAAATTTGAATTATGCACACAAAGGTGACACGTTCCCTCGCAGAACCACAAGCCTTCTTGAGAGAAGCTCCGATTTGCAAGAAGCTTATACCAAAATTTGTTCCTATTTGGCCAATTTTTTTACCATGGCATGGTACTACCATGACATGACACCATGCCAAGTTTCATGATTTTAAAACCAAGTTTCTCAATGTTCTCGACCGAGCCACAATGCCCAGATGCTTGAATTTTATTCTCATTTTTTGCATGAGACCTACTCCCTCCTTCCATCTATATAGGGCCTAATGTGTTTTTCAAGACAGCCTTTGACTATTGACAAGATTAATAGCACATGAGATGTATACTATGCAAATTATATTATTGGAAGCTCCTTTGACATACAAAATTGAAGGTATGCTTTGTGTAAGTTGCATGTCATATATTATTGCTCTAACGTTTGGTCAAAGTTAGCCTCGAAAAACGCATTAGGACCTATATAGATGGAAAGAGGGAGTAGAAATTCACCCGAGGACACAAATGTGATTTTTCAACCAACTTTGGTGCACGGGAGAATGTGCTTGTAGTTCAAATTTGAATTATGCACATTAAATGACCAAAAACTCAATTAATGTGTAAATAAGGCCAAACGAAGCCGGAATAATTGCAAAATTTAACAGGGCACTCATGTAGTTCTATGTTGCCTTTGTAAATAAACTCAAGGGGGACAACGTATATCGTTTCGCACTCAAAGGTGGCACGTTCCCTCTTAGAACCACGAGCCTTCTTGAGAGAAGCTTCGGTTTGCAAAAGCTTATACCAAAATCTGTTCCTATTCGGCCAATTTTTTACCACAACATGGTAGTACCATGACATGACATCCATGCCAAGTTTCATGATTTTCAGACGTGTTTTGGATTTACAAGAATTTTGAAACCAAGTTTCTCAATGTTCTCGATCGAGCCACGATGCCCAGATGTTTTAATTTTATTCTCATTTCTTGCATGGGACCTAGAAATTCACCCGAGGACACAAATGTGATTTTTCAACCAACTTTGGTGCACGAGAGCATGTGCTTGTAGTTCAAATTTGACTTATGCACATTAAATGACCAGAAACTCAATTAATGTATAAAAAACGACAAACAAACCCGGAATAATTCCAAAATTTAACAGGGCACTAATGTAGTTCTATGTTGCCTTTGTTAAGAAACTCAAGGGGGGGCAGCGTATATTGTTTCACACTCAAAGGTGGCACGTTCCCTCTTAGAACCACGAGCTTCCAAATCGGCCCAATTTTTTTACCACAACATGTTAGTGCCATGACATGACACCATGCCAAGTTTCATGATTTCCAAGCGAGTTTTGGATTTCCATGAATTTAAAATCAAAGTTTCTCGATGTTCTCGGCCGAGTCATGACGCCCAGATGTTTGAAT
Organism: Triticum urartu; assembly: GCF_003073215.2. Lineage (NCBI taxonomy): Eukaryota > Viridiplantae > Streptophyta > Magnoliopsida > Poales > Poaceae > Triticum > Triticum urartu. Next base: position 61,977,062 of record NC_053026.1, read on the forward strand.
TTCATTCTCATTTCTTCCATGGGACCTAGAAATTCAACCAAGGACACACATGTGATTTTTCAACTCACTTTGGTGCACCGGAGCATGTGCATGCAATTCATATTTAGATTATGCACATTAAAAGTCCAGAAACTCAATTAATGTATAAAAAGGCCAAATGAACCCGAAATAATTCCCAAATTTAATAGGGCACTCATATAGTTCTATGTTGCCTCTGTAAATAAAATCAGGGGGGATGCAGCGTATATCGTTTCGCACACCAAGGTGACACGTTCCCTCTCGGAACCACGAGGCTTGTTGAGAGAATCTCCGGTTTTGCAAGAGGCTTATACAAAAACTTGTCCCAATTCAGCCAAAAATTATACGTATGAAAACATGGTTTAGATTATCCCAAACATCTCGGTACCTAGACCAATAATGTACTATGATTTGAATTCAACATAAAATGGATACAGATATTTGAAATGGAGAGCGTATGGTACATGTAGTTCATAGTGAAATATGATTACTGTTATATGTATGTTTTTTGTTATCAAGATAATATTTAAATTACTGTATAACTTGACAACAATCGTATTCAAATAAGGAAAATTGATTCAAATTTAGTCCATATGGTAGACGACAATATATATGTTCACATGGTGGAGTAGTTCAAATTTGACCCAGTCCCAGCTGATTCGGAAGGAACCCATTTAAATGGCCAAAAATAGATAGAAAGATTGGAAATGCATTAAAGTTGGTGATCATTCATAAAATGTGGTATAATTTGAGTGAAAATTTTAGTGGTGCCATTTTGCAAAATAATACGGGCAGTTGCTTCACATTTTACTATGTTTTAGCACTTAGAAACTATTTTAAATGACAAAAATATCAAACCAATCAGGATCTCTCACGCGGATCGCCCCGCTCTATGAAATCTGAGCCGTCCATGGTGAATGGATCCAACGTCCACCCTCTCACCCACCCACACCCACCCACACCCACCCACTCTCCCCCGCACACCACTCGTCCCCCGCACGACTTCCCCTCCTCTCTCTCCCAGATCCATACGCTGCCGCCGCTATCACCATCCTCTCCCCTTCCCACAGATCCAAAACCACGGCGACAGTCGTGCGGATCGGAAAGCCATGACAGCGGACCTCATGGATCCATCTCCCTCACCCCCTCAGCCCCCACGCACCCACGCCCGCCCCAAACCCTCTCCTCCCTCTATGATCTCGATCGGCCCTGCTCTCCACCGCACGCCTCGACTTTGCCAGATAGAGGCGTCCGCCGGCCCAGCAACCACACTGTCTTGCTCGCCGACGAGCACGGCGCTCCATCAAATCTGGCCGGACCCTAGGCTCTCCGACCACTTAGGACGGGACAACGCCATCGGCTCCCTCGGCTCCGGCGACTGCGACCGCGACCGGCAACTGGCAGCGGGTGTCTCTCCCAGGTAATAGATGAGATCCATCTCCCTCCCACCTTTATCCTTGGTTCGTTCTCGCTTGCCACAACAGATCTGTTCGTGATATGCACTAGATAGTGATGCCGAGGTCAAGAGTTGGTTAGTGCTCGATGGATCTCTTCCCTAGGTTAGGAGCTGGAGGCTATTTCTTGATGGTGCCTCCAGTGCAGCAACGGTTGACACCCTCCTCATCTTTGCATAGTTGCAGTCCCCTGAAGCCAACGCATAAATACATGCAAGGTATTTTTGTTTCTTACGCACGTGAGTTAGTTTCAATTGAACTATAGAGTAGGGATTACAGACGTAGTTGGGGGGTGTCAAGTGCCTACCAGTGTAGCTGAACTTTGTGTAGTTGGAACAGGTTGCATTTTGCATCCGCCCCTTCCCTGCCACTGCCATTGAGCCGCTCAGATGCCGAGGTCAGATCTGTTCATGTGGAATTTTGTGTACGTATACGCCAGTCTAATCACCGTCTCCCCCCGTGCACTCAGGGGCAAATTATGCGATCCATGCTCGCCCATCGGTGATTCAATTTTTTCTGTCGACCTCATTGTCAGTCGTTGGGGTACTTGGCCATCATACAGCAGTACCGATCGAGTACGGTCGTGGTACTGGTAGCAACACTATGCCCGCAATCAATGCACACTTTCCATCCTGTTTGGTCGTCGGTCATTCGATCGGTGACTTGGTTTACTTGTTATGTACTACTCCTGTTATACTAGATATGTGTAATGCCCTCGATGCGGCTATATCTCCCACGTGTCGAAGTACGACTTAGAGGCATAACCGCATTGAAAGCAATGTCGCAAGTGAGGTAATCTTCACAACAACCCATGTAATACAATAAGGGAAAAAGAGTACATAGTTGGCTTACACTCGCCACGTCAAACAAATAGCATAAATAACATTACATTCATCCAATACACTCAAGGTCCGACTGCAGAACCAAAATGAAGATAAACCCCAAATGCAACATAGTCCTCGACCGCCCCAACTGGGCACCACTACCGATCATCTGGGAAAGACACGTAGTAACGACAAGAGTCTTCATCCAACTCCCACTTGAGCTCGGTCATATCATCTGGAGCGGTATCATCGGTCCCTGCATCTGGTTTTGGAAGTAATCTTTGAGTCACGGGGACTCAGCAATCTCACACCCTCGCGATCAAGACTATTTGAGCTTATAGGAAAGGTAAAGGTATGATGCGGAGCTGCAGCAAGCGACTAGCATATTTGGTGGCTAACATACACAAATGAGAGCGAGAAGAGAAGGCAAAAGCACGGTCGAACAACTATGATCAAGAAGTGATCCTAGAATAAGCTACGTCAAGCATTACTCCAACACCGTGTTCACTTCCCGGACTCCACCGAGAAGAGACCATCACGGTTACACACGCGGTTGGTGCTTTTTAATTAAGTTAAGTTTCAGGTATCTACAACCGAACATTAACAAATTCCCATCTGCCCATAACCGCGGGCACGACTTTCGAAAGTTCAAATCCCTGCAGGGGAGTCCCAACTTAGCCCATCACAAGCTCTCACGGTCAACGAAGGATATTCCTTCTCCCAAGACAATCCGATCAGACTCGGCATCCCGGTTACAAGACATCTCGACAATGGTAAAGCAAGTCCAGCAACACCGCCCGAATGTGCCGGCAAATCCTGATAGGAGCTGGACATATCTCGTTCTCAGGGCACACTCAGATGAGAATAGCTACAAGTAAAACCAACCCTCAAGTTTCCCCGAGGTGGCCCCGCAGGCAGCTCAGTTGGACCAACACTTAGAGGAGAACTAGCCCAGGGGGGTTTAATAAAGATGACCCTCGGGCTCCGGAAACCCAAGGGAAAAAGAGGCTAGGTGGTGAATGGTAAAACCAATGTTGGGCATTGTTGGAGGAGTTTTATTCAAGGCGAACTGTCAAGGGGTTCCCATTATAACCCAACCGTGTAAGGAACGCAAAATCCGGGAACATAACACCGAGCATAAGGCCGAGCCTTCCACCCTTTACCAAGTATATAGGTGCATTAAGATAAACAAGATAATATGGTGATATCCCAACAATAAACATGTTCCAACAAGGAACGGTCTCCAATCTTCACCTACAACTAACAACGCTATAAGAGGGGCTGAGCAAAGCGGTAACATAGCCAAACAACGGTTTGCTAGGAGAAGGTGGGTTAGAGGTTTGACATGGCAATCTGGGAGGCATGATAACCAAGTGGTAGGTATCGTAGCATAGGCATAGCAAAAGAGTGAGCATCTAGCAAGCAAAGATAGAAGTGATTTCGAGGGTATGGTCATCTTGCCTGCAAAGTTCTCAGAGTTGCCTTGATCCTCGTAAGCGTGCTCAACGGGCTCCTCGTTCACGTACTCGTCTCCCGGCTCTACCCAACCAAGAACAATAAACAAAAAGGAACACAATCAACCATGTGCAATGCTCAAGCAACATGATGCAAACATGGTATGATATGCGGGATGCGATATGTGATGCAAATGCATGATTTGGAAAGGAATGATTGAACCTGGCCACAACTTGGAAATCCAAGAGTGTCACTGAAAAGGTGAGGTGATTTCGGTCGAAATCGAAATAAAGATCACCGGAATCGAATGCACGGTTTGGAAATGGCAAGCAAAACAAATATGGCACCGGTCTGCGATTAACAACAAGTAGCCTTCTAAATGCATCAAGATAAATAAGCTACTGCACTCAAAATGACAAAAAATACATGGCAGGGATCCACTCATTATGCTTGACAAAAGATGAACACTGAGCTACGGCTAATTCACTCAATAGCAGGTTCAAACAAGCATGGCAAAAGAGCAAAAGATAACAGGTTTCAGACTTAGTGAAATTAACAGCATGTCAGGAATTTATCATCAGGAAGCAATGTTTAGAGCATGATAACTACATGCTACAGGAACATATCATGGCAAAGCAAGGCATGGCATGAAGCTACTCAAAGCATATAACAAAAGCCCCTTAGTGACAATGAGCCAAAAGGGATCAGAAAATACAATTGCAAGCATGTGAACATAGCAAAAACATAAACAGATTCAGACTTAGTGAAAAACTGGAGCATGCAAAACAGACATCAAGTAGGCATATTTACGAGCTCGATGCACTCACTACGAGGCATGGCATGATAATCTAAGCATACACCCAGCAAATAGACATGTCATAGAAGCTAGACATGGCAAGAACAACAACATAGCATGCCTAGATCAACAACAACAAGCTCGGCAAAATTGCTAAACATGTTAACAATCTGCCAGGAACATTTTATAGCAAAAGTAGAGCTCGATTGACTCAAGCTAGCGTGCTACATAATTGCAAACAAAGTGGATGGATAGAGCACAACATTATCTACAAAACATCCTTACTGATCATGCTCAAAAGAGGCACGGATCACTAGGAAACAACATGAACATATGGCATAAAAATAATGATAGGGAAAGGACTGTGAAATTCTAAGTCCCTGAAATCGGGCATCATTGAGTAAGCTACTTTGCATGCTTGTGCTATTTACCACAAAGATCACAAAAATACATGGCATACACCCCTGTAAAGATGGCATGACATTCTTCAAAACACATGTAGAGCTTAGGAGCATAGCATGCACACATTAATCATGGCAAAAATGACAAAAGTGCATTTGCTGAAACAGATCTGAAACTATCCTCACATAGCCCTCTTCCAACAGCATTTCGGGCATCAAGATGAGCTCAAATGAAAATGATGCAATGAGATGAAATGATGTACTCGTCGAGATGAACATTTTGATATGCTACACGCACGAATCGGAGCTACGATGAGGAAGTTATGGCATGTGGAAGAATGCAAAAATGCTAGGGTTGAGGGACGAAAAAGTCAACCCAAATGAGTCCAGATCTGGATCCGGTGTGCATGCGGCCCGAGGTTCGCCGGGGTGAGGTCGCTGGAATAGGGATGCGGGACATCGTCGGGGAGGGATAGGCCGGCCGGGGTGTGGTTGTCGGAGTCGTGGAAGGAGGCGGCGGAGGAAGCGGTCGGCGAGGCGGTGGTGGCCGGTGAGCAGCTCCAGCGAGGCGGCACGGTGGTGCGGCGGTCTCGGGCGAGCTCGCCGACGACGGGCTCGGCCGGCGAAGGAGGAGGCGGCGGCGGACACTGCACGCGGGCGGGGCGCTCGGGCGGCGGCGGGCGAAATGGGCTCGGGGGCCGGTTGCGGGCCTCCCGGGCCTTGGCGGCGGCAGGCGCCGGGTGGCCACATGTCGGCTGGGGACTGGTGTGGGGCGGCGGCAGACACTGTCCGGCACGCCCGGACGTGTCCGGCGCGGTGAGGAGCGGGGAGCTAGGGTTTCGGGGGTGGATTGACCCGAAAATTTCGGGGAAGGTCTAGTTTTATAGGTAGAGGGAGCTAGGAAGCTCCAAATGAGGTGCGGTTTTTGGCCACGCGATCGTGATCGAACGGCCTAGGTGATGGAGGAGGTTTAGGTGGGTTTTGGGCCACTTTGTAGGGGTGTTGGGCTGCAACACACACGAGGCCTTTTCGGTCCCTCGGTTAACCGTTGGAGTATCAAACGAAGTCCAAATGATACGAAACATGACAGGCGGTCTACCGGTAGTAAACCAAGGCCGCATGGAAAGTCTTGGTCCAATCCGGAAAGTTTAACGCCCGCAAACATAGAAGAGACACCGGAGGACATAGGAGCGCCAGAATGCAAAGCGGACAACGGGGAAAATGCTTGGATGCATGAGACGAACACGTATGCAAATGCAATGCACATGATGACATGGTATGAGATGCATGACAAAGGCAAAACACACGGAGACAAAAACCCGACAAAGATGAAATAAAATAACTTAGTGCCGAAAATGGCAAGAGTTGGAATATAAATAAGGTAGGTTACATCCGGGGTGTTACAACACTCCACCACTACGAAAGGATCTCGTCCCGAGATCTAGGACTGGAAAAACTCCGGGTACTCAGAACGGAGGTGGTCCTCGCGTTACCAGGTGGCTTCACGGTCGGAATGATGTGACCACTTGACTTTGAGGAATTTACTAGACTTGTTGTGAGTCTTGCGCTCAGTTTCTTCAAGAATAGCAACGGGGTGCTCACGATAAGACACGTCTTCTTGGAGATCAATGTCTTCGAAGTTGACGGTGCGGTCAGGAGTCTTGAAGCACTTGCGGAGTTGAGACACGTCAAACACGTTGGGCACATTTGCAAAGTTGGAGGGAAGCTCAAGTTGATAGGCGAGATCGCCTTTCTTGCTGACGATCTTGAAAGGACCCACGTATCTAGTGGCAATCTTCCCTTTGATACCAAAGCGATGAGTACCTTTCATTGGAGAGACGCAGAGGTAGACATGGTCTCCGATCCCGAAAGCCAAGTCACGATGCTTGCTATCATAGTAACACTTCTGGCGCGATTGCGCGGCTTTGAGATTATCACGAATGACTTTGCACATCTCTTCTGCCTCTGTGATCAAGACATTTCCAAGAAGTTGACGCTCACCAGTCTCTGACCAGTTAAGAGGAGTACCGCACTTCCTGCCATAGAGAATTTCGAATGGGGCCTTGCCCAAACTCGCTTGAAAGCTTTTTTTGTAGGAGAACTCAGCATATGGAAGACAATCTTCCCACTTCATGCCGAAGGAGATGACGCAAGCCCTGAGCATATCTTCAAGAATCTGATTTACTTGCTCGACTTGGCCACTATTTTGAGGATGAAAAGCTATGCTGAAACGGATGTTGGTGCCCATGGCCTTCTGAAAGGAATCCCAAAACTTGGAGGTGAAGATGCTGCCACGATCTGAGGATATCAACTGCGGAATGCCGTGCAGAGAGACAATCCTGGAGGTATATAGCTCTGCCAATTGAGCTGCTGTGATAGATTCTTTGATAGGAAGTAAATGAGCCACTTTAGTGAGTTTGTCGATGACAACGAAGATAGCATCATTGCCACGCTTGGACTTTGGAAATCCCATCACGAAGTCCATCTCAATATGGTCAAACTTCCATTCTGGAATGGCAAGAGGTTGGAGGAGACCAGCTGGTCATTGGTGTTCTGCTTTCACTCTTCTGCAGACATCACATTCATTCACGAACTGAGCAATCTCACGCTTCATTCGAGTCCACCAATACGACTGCTTGAGGTCATGGTACATCTTTGTACTTCTAGGGTGGATAGAGAGGAGTGAATTGTGAGCCTCGTTCATAATGACTTTACGAAGGTCACCTTTAGGCACAACAATGCGATCCTCGAAGAATAGAGTATCCTTGTCATCAAGGCGATAGCACTTGTACTTGGGTTGACTCTTGGCAATCCCAGTCTTCACCTTCTTCACCATGGCATCAAGAAGTTGAGCCTCATGAATCTGATCTTCCAAAGTAGGAGAGACTTGGAGGTTTGCGAGAAATCATTGAGGAACAACTTGCAGATTGAGTTTGCAGAAAGCTTCACAAAGCTCGGGTTGGTAAGGCTTGAGAATCAGACTGTTGCAGTAAGCCTTCCTGCTCAATGCATCAGCAACTACATTGGCCTTGCCTGGTGTCGGTGTCAAAACTGGCGGATCTCGGGTAGGGGGTCCCGAACTGTGCGTCTAGGCCGGATGGTAACATGAGGCAAGGGACACGAAGTTTTACCCAGGTTCGGGCCCTCTTGATGGAGGTAAAACCCTACGTCCTGCTTGATTAATATTGATGATATGGGTAGTACAAGAGTAGATCTACCACGAGATCGGAGAGGCTAAACCCTAGAAGCTAGCCTATGGTATGATTGTTGTTTTGTATGTTGTCCTACGGACTAAAACCCTCCGGTTTATATAGACGCCGGAGAGGGTTAGGGTTACACAAAGTCGGTTACAATGGTAGGAGATCTACATATCCGTATCACCAAGCTTGCCTTCCACGCCAAGGAAAGTCCCTTCCGGACACGGGACGAAGTCTTCAATCTTGTATCTTCATAGTCCAGGAGTCTGGCTGAAGGTATAGTCCGGCCATCCAGACACCCCCTAATCCAGGACTCCCTCAGTAGCCCCTGAACCAGGCTTCAATGACGACGAGTCCGGCGCGCAGTTTGTCTTCGGCATTGAAAGGTGGGTTCCTCCTCCAAGTACTTCATAGAAGATTTTGAACACAAAGAATAGTGTCCGGCTCTGCAAAATAAATTTCCACATATTGCCATAGAGAGAATAATGTGCACACCAATCTAATCTGCTGACGTATTCCGTATCATGACAACACCATGGCCAAGCCTTTATTCGAATCGTTTTATTATCCCACCTCAGCGTGTCATGCAAGGCGGTTTCCTTGGCACGTCTTGTTAAAGCAGAGATCGTGTCCCCTTATTCCGGGATTCTCATCGATACGGATGTGGGTAACCCAACCGCTTCTAGGACTCCTAGACTATAGGCAAGTCCAAACGGCCACGAAGAGGACGCTTGATATTCACCTTCTTTACAAAGGGATAAGGCTTTTGTTTTTTCCCTCCCGTGCTCAATTGGATCCTTCCCCCACCTCAAGCTCAAACAACCAAAGTTCAGGTCAAGTGCTCCGAAGCTTCAATCATGTCCGGATCTATCCTTTAAGGCTGATGGATGTCTTCCTCCATCACGGAAGAAGACATCGAAAAGTTGAGGGAGGCCAGATATCTGACCACCGAGGTTTCGCATCGGCTGCCTGCCCGAGGGCAGGCCGTCCCCTCCCCCGAACCCAACGAGAACGTGATGTTCGTCTCCCACTTCCTCCGAGGTCTAGGCCTTGCTCTGGATCCTTTTGTCAGGGGTTTGATGTTTTATTATGGGCTAGATTTCCATGATCTAGCTCCGGACTCCTTTCTTCATATCACGACATTTATTATCGTGTGTGAGGCCTTCCTTCGGGTTACCCCTCATTTTGGCTTGTGGCTCAAGACCTTTGAAGTAAAGCCAAAGATGATCGAGGGGTGACATGCAGCGTGCGGAGGTGCCTCAATATGCAAGATGACGGGAGCTCCATGGCCCAAAGGTTCCATTCCAGAGGTGTCTGAATTGTGGCAACAGGAGTGGTTCTACATCACGGCTCCTAGAAGTGCCAAGTGGGCGGCCGCCCCTGTTTTCCGCTCGGGCCCTCCACCACAACTGATGTCATGGATCAGCAGAGGTCTGAGCTGGGGTCCAGCCAAGGACGTGCCTATGCTGCAAAGCCGCATTCGAGATCTCTTCAATGGAGATTTTAGTTTGGTTGCGATAATACAAGTTATGCTGGTTCGTCAAGTCCAGCCTTGCAAACGCCGGCCCCTTCGCGTGTGGGAGTTCAATCCCGAGGGACCGCGTGTCATTCAAAATTTCCTCGGCCTGACGCACGAGGAGACGTACAAGTCATTCTTGGGACCTCAGGTAGAGTGTCCGGAAATCACCGAGGACGTGGGCCTGAGCGGTAAACGCGCCGCCGAACAGGTAAGGAATCTTTAGGCCGAACATACTATCTCTCATTTGTTTACGAAGTTATTTCTGACAGTTTGCTTTTTGACCAGGACTGGATAACAAAGGCGAAGTTGATTCGGTGTTCGGCCCCCCTCCCTGAGGGTTTGGACAATCCGGTATTGGAAAAGATGCTCCAGGTCGCACCTTGCCCGGAGCCCTTGAAGGAAGATACTGGGCAGGATAATACGGGCGGACGCGGGCCCCCAACGCTGCCCATTCTAACCGAGGGAGCGAGCGTCTCCATGAAGGAAGACGACCGGAGGAGGAAAAGGACTGCACCCGGGGATTCAGAAGCCGAAGCTTCCAAACGGGAGAAGAAGTCTCCCACAGAGGGTCCTACCTTGGGGGTGCTTTTGCCGCACAAAGTCCGCGGGGGGGTCAATTCTCCAGCGTGTCGTAAGTGACCCGAAATACTTTAATAGTACAGGTATGCCATCTTTTTCTTCTAAGAAAATAACCACCGCATATATCTTTGCAGTTCGGGCTTTAGCCCCTCTCAAATGAGCTCGTCTTCGATGATGGAGAGCGAAATGCCTCCTCTGGACTCCTTCGCTCCGAAAGCGGGCGACCCCGAAGTGTCGTCGCGGAGGGCCTCTCCGAGTCCGGTGAGGCCAGAAGATAATCCCATCGACCCCCGAAGCTCCCAGTGTCCGGCTCCCGAAGAGAGCAGACAAAAGAGTCTGACACCGTCTGGTGTGTGATCAGATATTCTGAGGGAGTTGGTGGGGCGAGCGGCCATCTCATATGAACACTGTATGCTGATTAATACGGTGATGGAGAGAATCTCGTCCACCGAAAGCGGATTGCATGAAGCTTTTATGAGTCTACTAACAGGCTTTGAGGTACGTAAAATAATGTATGATAGTCCTGCACATGCTAGGTGTGCCCTGTGTAGATATATAGTAGCCCCTGAGACTCTGGTTATCGTCGGAAACGACGACGAACAGAGGATCATATTCCCAGGTAATAACCATACTGCCTCTATGTGCAGGTGATGGAAGCTCCGGTGGCTAGACGGACTAGCGAGTTTGCCCATTTAAAATGGCAATTGGATGCGGCAGACGCCGACATCGAGCTTGTTAACAAAAGGCTTGACGAGGCACAGGGTAAGTGTCATTATCTGGTAAACACCACGGAGTAAGAGCAACATGATGCTAGTATCTTTAATATGTTGTGACTGCAGATGGAGCTGCCACTGTTGAAGCCTTGCGGGCAGAACTTGCCCGAGCCAAGGAACAAGCGAGGTTTGGTAATGCGGCTGCTTTGAAGGCGGCTGAAGAGTTGAAAGCCGAGAAGGCCGCGCATGGCGAGAGCCGAGATAAGATGGCCAAGATGGCCATAGAATTAAAAGCCGCCACCGACCGTTGCCGGGTTCTTGAAAAGGAAAACCTAGTGAAGGCATCGGACCTTGAGAAGGCTGCTGCGACGAGAAAAGACATCCGCTCTGCTATGAGGGTGAAGAAGGAGGAGCTGCGGGAAGCCGGGGATATTGTAGCTGGGAAATCCTTTATGTTGCGGAGGAAGTTCGGAGATCCACGGTATGCCCCTCTGGATCGGCTGTGGAGTTCGGAGGATGTGTATATGGATTTGGCGGTGAGCGCTGCCGATGCGGCCAAGTACTTCTAGGGTCAGACGGACCGTGAAGTGGACCAGCTATTTTGGACACAATTCCATTCTCCCGAGCGTCCGCTTTCATTGACTGACCAATTAGCCGAATGGGCCAAACTGAATAGGTTGTCCGGACTCGCCATGAGGTCTATTGTGGATCAGCTATGGCCAGAAAGGCGAAAACCGAACAGCTATTTCAGCTTGGTGGAGCAGTTCCTTGACGTGGTGCCGCGCATTAATGCAATGAAGAGGTCGGCGTGCATAGAGGGCTCACGGATGGCCTTTGCCCATGTTAAAGCATACTGGGCGGAGATGGATGCTACCACTGTTGCAGCGCGGGATTCGGCCATAGGCCGAATGCCTGCTGAGCACTACTTTGAAGAAGTTCTTGAGGGTGCTCATTTGATAGAGACCCAGTGCTCAAAAAATAATATGTTTGAGTGATATGTAATCTCATTGTAAGCGAAATGCTTTTATAAATTTTTATAAGGTTATTTTTATACTTTTGCCTGAAAGTAATATGATGCCTCCTGGGCGGCCGTTTATGTATACATGTGTATAACCTAAAAGATTGCAGCCGTCGGCTTCAACCCCCACGCATATAATGCGAAGGTGCTCACAAAAAACACGCGTTCACACTTAACCCAACGTCTTGGTCCTATTAAGGAGGTGATAGCGGAGCGAGCGAGGCAACCGGACTATAATGCTTTAGCACTTTCACTTAGCCATAGGAGTTTGACAGTGGGGCTACTAGATAGCCCCTGGTGGCTCCGCACTCTCCCGATCCCAGGGTGCACACATGCCTAGCCGGAAAATGGCCCTTTGTTAAGGCGGAGGAATTCTAACATTCCAACAGGTCATCGAGTGGTTGACTAGAATCACGCTATATCATGACAATTAGTTTTCGGCTTTCTCTACTGAGGTGCTCGTTCGGATGAACCAGCGCACAATCGCAGTAGTTCTCCTGGTGCTACCTTAGCCGGTCAAGCGGAACGTAAGGCACCAAAACATAGGAGTCGGGCAAACCCAACATTTGACCAAAGACAATGATTCGGAGCTGATGCATATAGGGCCAAACTCGCGACGCTGAACACTCCCTAAGGTATTTGGTCTTTGTGGTATAAACCGGGCCTAAATAATGGCCTTTGTAAGAAGCCCCTTGTGTCCAGGTACGTGCATTGTTCTGGCATGGCCACATGCCAAGACGTCAGCATCCTTCTCAACGGTGGATATGTATCAACAAGAGACAGTAAAAAAGGTTTACGCAGGGTCTTAATCTAAAAAGATTCCTTGGAGCGGATCCCTGCTGCACGTCTGTGCCTGTGTCTCCGTTGTGCCGTATCCTGGACGGGTGTAGCATGATGATCGTCTGTAAAAGAGAGGAATTTAGGTGAAAAGGTTGTCATGCAAAAAGATAGTTTTTAAAGAAACCATGTATAATTCAAGATGAGAAAAAATTGCCACTTTTCTGCGCGCGTTGAGCCCCTTGTATTGACAAATAGGGGTGTGACCATTTATTCGGTATAAATAGTGGCGCCGGACTTGATTAGTTGTGCCTGAGGTCTTGACGACCTATTGGATGCTTTCGCTGGTCCGGGCGCCTTTAGTGTGCTGCTACAAAGGCAGTCGCACTCTCTTCGGCGCGCAGAGATCGCTTGATATTTCCGTTCACTGAAATGATGCCACGTGGACCGGGCATCTTGAGTGTGAGGGAGGCATAGTGTGGTATTGCATTAAAGCGAGCGAAAGCTTCGCGTCCGAGCAGTGCTTGATAGCCACTTTGGAACGAAGCGGTGTGGAAGGTTAAATGCTCGCGACGAAAGTTATCGGAGGAGCCGAATATAACTTGTAGTAGGAGGGAGCCCGTACAACGAGCCCCTGGGCCTGGCGTTACTCCTTTAAAGGTAGTATTGCTATGGCGAATTTTTGTTGGGACTAACCCCATCCCGCGGATTATATCCTGATATATTAGGTTTAGATTGCTGCCACCGTCCATCAAGACTCGTGTGAAGTGATATCCGCCAATTACTGGGTCTAATACCAGGGCAGCCCATCCTGCGTGTCGGATACTTGCTGAGTAATCGCGATGGTCGAAAGTGATCGGTTGAGACGACCAGTGGCAGGACTTCGCGGTGACAGGCACTTGGGTATATTTTCCTGGGAGTGCCACGTTGTTTTTTCCCTTGATCACATGTAACACGTTTACTGTTTTGACTTCTGGTGGAAATTTCTTTTGTTCCCCAGTGTCTTGCTTGGGAGGCTCATCCTCGTCTTCACTTGGTGTATCCTCCCCCTTGTGTACGGCGTTGAGCTTGCCGGACTGCTTGAAGACCCAACATTCTCTGTGGGTATGATTAGCAGGTTTACCAGGGGTACTATGGATCTGACATACTTGGTCCAGAATTTTGTTGAGGCTGGACAGTTCATCCCTGGTGCCTTTAGAGGGCGGCTTTTGCTGACCTGGCCGAGAGCTTTTGAATCCGGCGTTTACTGTCGTGCCCTTCGTGCTGTCTTCTTTATTCCGGTGTTTGTTATTGCTGTTGCGCCGTGATTTCCCATTTCCATCTCTAAATTCAGATGTACTGGGGTCGCTGGTGCTGCATCTAGCTAGCCAGCTGTGCTCACCTGCGCAAAAGCGGGTCATGAGGCTTGTTAATGCGGCCATCGTTCTCGGCTTATTTTGGCCGAGGTGTCTGGCGAGCCATTCGTCACGGACGCTATGCTTAAAAGCTGCCAAGGCTTCGGCGTCCGGACAGTCGACAATCTGGTTCCTTTTAGTAAGAAACCTCTTCCAAAGCTTTCGAGCTGACTCTCCGGGCTATTGAGTTATATGACTCAAATCGTCCGCATCCGGAGGTCGGACATAAGTCCCTTGAAAATTTGCCCGAAAGGCGTCTTTGAGCTCTTCCCAACTTCCAATGGAGCTTTCGGGGAGGCCTTTAAGCCAGTGACGAGCTGGCCCTTTGAGCTTGAGGGGTAAGTACTTGATGGCGTGGAGATCATCTCCTCGAGCCATATGGATATGAAGGATGTAGTCCTCAATCCAGACCCAGGGTCTGTTGTTCCGTCGTATGTCTCTATGTTTACGGGTTTGAATCCCTCTGGAAATTCATGGTCCAGCACCTCATCGGTGAAACATAGGGGGTGTGCGGCACCCCTGTAGCTGGGTGTACCGCGTTGTTCGGATGTTTGTTGTGTTGCATTGTATGCTGGGGCGCGCTTGCGTGGTCCATAGATGGATCTTGTTGCACCGTCCTTTGGGTGCGAGCCCTCGCATGGGTCGCGTGTTGTATTGTGAGTGGCGTTGTATGCCGTTCTGTGTTGGTAGAGGGGTCGTCTATCCGGCTAGGTGGCTGCTTTGATATTTGGTTGTGGGGGGTCTGAGGCCTCCTCATCGAATTCAGGTAGCAGCTTCCGCTTTGGGTAGCTCTTGGAGGGGCGATTGTCGTCGTACCTCACTGCTGTGTTGAGTATTTTACTCCATCGGATTTGGAGTGTGTCTTGCGCAGCCTTGAGGCTTTGCTTCTGCTTTTTAAGACTCCTCGCGGTGGCAACAAGCCTTTTACGGGCATTCTGCTGCTCCGGGTGCCTGTCCGGCGTTATGTCGTCCGGACTATTATCCTTGATAGAATTTGTTTGTTCGGTTTGATTATCCGGATTGCCGTTGTCTGGCAGCGGTTCGCCCTGCTCCAGCGCTGGGTCTGTGTGATCGTTATTTCTGTCGAGGCGGGATTTGGGGCGGCGCTTGCGTCACCGCTTTGACTGCTTCTCGAGGGAACAAGCCTTCGGTGCGTCCTTCCGCTCCTCGTCGTCATCTTTTGGTGCGTCCACCATGTATACGTCATATGATGAGGTGGGCGTCCAGCGCCCTGTGGGCGGTGGTTCTCCTTCACCTCCCGCATCGTCATCCATACCGTCGATGTTTCCAGAGTCGAAGTCGAGCATGTCGGTTAAATCGTCAACAGTGGATACAAAGTCGGTGGTGGGTGGGCGTCGAATTTCTTCGTCTTCCGCATCCCAATCCTGCTGGCCATGATCCGGGCAGGGCTCTCTTGACAAAGAGAGAGACTTTAGTGATTTCATAATATCGCCGAAGGGCGAGTGCTAAAAGATGTCCGCGGCGGTAAACTCCATGATCGGTGCCCAATCGGATTCGATCGGCAGGGGCGCGGAAGGTTCGGAGTCCGGGGAGGAGTTCGGCTCCTTGGAGTCACGAGTCTCGCGGAGTGCGGGGCTGGTGTTCGGCTCGATCGTCATTGGGATCGCAGCCCCCGAGGCATCTAACCACCCATCCTCGATCGGCGCAGTTGGCTCCGAATTAAGGGTCGAAGCCGATGCGGGTGCGGCCTCCAGGGCACTGTTCGGTGGAAGAGCTAGATCATGCCCGTCGTGACAGTGCGGCGGGCTCGGCATTGGCTCGACTCCGTCGAAGATCAAGTCCCCGTGGATGTCAGCCGTGTAGTTTAAACTTCCAAACCTGACCTGGCGGCCAGGGGCGTAGCTTTCGATCTGCTCCAGATGGCCAAGCAAATTAGCCCGTAGTGCAAAGCCGCCGAAGACAAAGATCTGTCCGGGGAGACAAGTTTCACCCTGGACCGCATCACTATCGATGATAGTAGGATCCATCAATCCTGACGGCGACGACACAGAGGAACTCTCAATGAAAGCACCAATGTCGGTGTCAAAACCGGCGGATCTCGGGTAGGGGGTCCCGAACTGTGCATCTAGGCCGGATGGTAACAGGAGGCAAGGGACACGAAGTTTTACCCAGGTTCGGGCCCTCTTGATGGCGGTAAAACCCTATGTCCTGCTTGATTAATATTGATGATATGGGTAGTACAAGAGTAAATCTACCACGAGATCGGAGAGGCTAAACCCTAGAAGCTAGCCTATGGTATGATTGTTGTTCTGTATGTTGTCCTACGGACTAAAACCCTCCGGTTTATATAGACACCGGAGAGGGTTAGGGTTACACAAAGTCGGTTACAATGGTAGGAGATCTACATATCCGTATCGCCAAGCTTGTCTTCCATGCCAAGGAAAGTCCCTTCCAGACACGGGACGAAGTCTTCAATCTTGTATCTTCATAGTCCAGGAGTCCGGCTGAAGGTATAGTCCGGCCATCCGGACACCCCCTAATCCAGGACTCCCTCACCTGGAGTATATTCGATACTCGGATTATACTCTTGAATCATTTCGACCCAACGAGTCTGTCTGAGGTTGAGATTAGGCTGAGTGAAGATGTACTTGGGACTCTTATGATCAGTGAAGATGTCCACTTTTCTTCCCAATAAGAGATGTCTCCAAGTTAAAAGGGCATGCACAACTGCCACCAACTCGAGGTCGTGAGTGGGGTAGTTCTTTTCGTTGGGCTTCAACTGGCGAGAGGTATAGGCCACAACTTTCTTCTCTTGCATCAACACTGCCCCAAGACCTTGATGGGAAGCATCACAGAAGACCTCGAACGGTGTGGATTCATCAGGAGGTGTCAGAACTGGAGTAGTGACTAACTTCTCTTTCAGGGTGTTGAAAGCGATGTCACATTCGGGAGACCAGACATACTTCACATGCTTCTGGAGAAGGTTGTAAAGAGGCTTCGCGATCTTAGAGAAGTTCTCAACGAACCTTTGACAATAACTTGCGAGCCCAAGGAAGCTACGAAGTTGCTTCACGTTCTGAGGTGGTTCCCAATTCACAATTGCAGACACCTTCTCAGGATTAACCGCTATGCCCTTGGCAGAGATGATATGCCCAAGGTAGAGAACCTCATCGAGCCAAAACTCGCACTTTGAAAACTTGGCATAGAACTGATGTTCTCTGAGCTTATCCAGCACCAAACGCAAGTCCTTGGCACGATCCTCCTTGTTCTTGGAAAAGACCAAAATGTCATCGAGGTAGACCAAGACGTAGTCATTTGTGTAGGCGTTGAAGATGAAGTTCATCATGCGAGAGAATGTTGCCGGATCATTGACGAGGCCGAAAGACATGATAGTGTATTCATATGAACCATAGCTTGTTCTGAATGCTGTCTTGGGGATATCTTCTTTACGAATGCAAATCTGATGATAGCCCATACGGAGATCAAGCTTGGAGAATATTTGAGCACCTTTGAGTTGTTCAAACAGCTCGTTGATGTTGGGAAGTGGGTACTTGTTCTTTATGGTCTTCTTGTTCAATGGACGGTAGTCGAAACAAGTCGGTCCGTTCCATCCTTCTTCTTCACAAAAAGAACTCCACAACCCCACGGAGAAGAACTAGGTCGGATGAGACCCATTCGCTCTTGAATATCGAGCTGTTTCTTCAGCTCCTTCAACTCTTTAGGTCCAAGCTTGTAAGGACGTTTGCAAACAAGTTCCATGCTAGGCTCAAGATCGATGACAAATTCAACTGGCCGGTGCGGAGGCATTCCTGGAAGCTCTTCTGTAAAGACGTCTTGATATTCGCAAACGACTAGAATTTGAGAGATGGCATCCAGCTCGCCCGTCTCATTAAGAGAAAACAGACGGATGGTATTATCACGAGCGGCAAAGACGATTACATCCTTAGACGAATGTGTCAATTGAATCTACCTGGCAGCACAATCAAGCTGAGCCTTGTGCTTAGAAAGCCAGTCCATTCCGAGAATAAGATCAATATCCGAGTTACCAAGGACCATTGGAGAAGCCAGAAACTTGAAATCACCCATCATGATAGAAATATCCGGGACCATCATGCTAGAACTCAAATGCTTAGCCGGAGAAACAACTTGCAATGCTTTAGGTAATGCCTTAGTGCCAAAGTTGTGCTCCGATGCAAATGGAAATGACATGAAAGAATGTGATGCACCAGAGTCAAAAAGAACTTTTGCTGGAATATCGTTAACAGGAAGGTTACCCATGATGACATCTGACGAGTCCTCTGCCTGAGCTGCATTCATCATGTTGACCTTGGTGTGCTTGGGGTTATGCTTGACCACTGCGGTACTAGCAGATCTCACATGAGGAGGAGGAGGAAGACGCCTCTGATTGAAGCATTTGTTGGCATAGTGACCCTTCTACTGACACTTGTTGCACGTGACCTCCGAGAGCGGACGGTGATACAGAGCACTTGATCTTGGAGCTTGAGACGAAGTATTGTTCTGAAAGCCTGGGTTGGGTGGGTGGGAAGATCCATTGCCACCTTTGCTCTTCTGCTTATACGGCTGACGGAACGGAGGAGGAGGCAGCGAATGCTTTTGCTGCTTAGAAGCCACTTGAGTTGAGGAAGAAGGAGTTGCATCTCTGACTCGCTTCTTGGAAGCATCGCACTTGAGTTGAGCAGTCTCTTGCTTCATTGCCATATTGTAGAACTCATCGTACTTCTTCGGCTCAAAAAGGACGAGAGCTAGTTGGAGATCTTCTCTGAGGCCACCCCTGAACTGATAAATCATGCTCTTCTCATCAGGGACGTCTTGCTTGGCGAAACGAGCGGGCCTCTGGAACAGAATGTTATACTGGTAAACAGACAAGCTGCCTTGCTTCAGGTTGCGGAATTCCTCACGCTTGCTTTCAACAACACTCTGAGGAATGTGATGAGCTTTGAAGTCTTGACGGAATTCATCCCACGTAATCACACGGCCTCCTCTAGAATCTTTGTATTGTTGAAACCATTCTGCAGCTTGGTCTTTGAGTTGGAAGGAGGCAAACTTGACAAAGTGCTCAGGCCTGACGTTGCTGCACTCGAAATGCTTGCAGATATCCACGAGCCAATCATCAGCGTTTGAGGCCTCGACACAGTTGCTGAAGGTCTTTGGCTGATTAGCGAGAAACTGGTTGAGTGTAGCAAACTGATTCTGATTGTTGCCATGGCCATGATTCCCTTGGTTGCGCTCTTGCAGAATTTGCATGATCAGCTGCGTGTTTGCATTGGTAGCGGCCATCACAGCTTGCCATGCCTCTGGAGGTGGAGGTGGTGGTGGTGGATCCTGATTCTGATTTTGACCCTTAGCAGGAGCCATCCTGAAGAGGGTGACATCCGTTAGCATCTTGAGAGACAAATTTTCAAGCTGAATCCAACGGATAGAAATTGCAACATATAGTCTTCACATCCGAACAAAATGAATGAATGCATTCCAATTGAAAGGGTCACATTTCCATAAATTGAGAAGCCACTTAGATAGAGGTAGAAGAATAAAACAACAAGGTATGGACAAGAACAAATACTTGGTGAGGATTACCCAATCACAAACCAAATATCCGCAGAAGAAGAACTAGAGCTACAAGAATTCCCACCTATGAAACTCCCGAACCTTTCTGGTTATGCTATCAGGTGTTGGGGATATAGGGGAAGCATAATATCTCACCCAAAGCTAGCAAATCCTACATCCATCTGTATCCAATCTTCAACACATAACCAAGAAACCTTCGGAAATCATTTACCTCAACCTTCGAAAAGCATCCGTTATACGAGTTATGGCGATACTCCCGAACTCCCGCCCCAGTACTGTGTGGCGTCGACGTTATCTCACCAACAACTGCATAAAAGAGATTTTCGATGTCGGCGAAACTCAGGTATTCCAGAATCTCAATGATAAAATTGTGACGACAACACCTCGGAGCTCAACTCCCCGGGACACTGCCACAACCCCTAAATGTCAGGAGGCACCAAGAACAATGTTCTCGTCACAAAACCATCAGAACGATTCCAAGATATCTGCGTGATCCTAAATTTTTTTTTGTGAAATTTAAGAAGAGAAGAGTCAAAACTCAACGTCGACGAAACTCAGGTATTCCAGAATCTCAACGATAAAATTGTGATGACAACACCTCGGAGCTCAACTCCCCGGGACACTGCCACAACCCCTAAATGTCAGGAGGCACCAAGAACAATGTTCTCGTCACAAATCCATCGGAATGATTCCAAGATACCCGTGTGATCCTAATTTTTTTAGTGAAATTTAAGAAGAGAAGAGTCAAAACTCTACGTCAAGATGCCTCACCAGAGTGACGAAGGGACTGAGGAGTAAAAAGAATTCCTAACTCTCCGATATATATAATCCTAAATGACTCAAAACATTTTTCTAGACTCAACAACGCCAACGATTCGATCAAGCAGAGGGCTCCTAAGGTCGGGGAAGGCTTTGATACCAACTTGTAACGCCCTCGATGCAGCTATATCTCCCACGTGTCGAAGCACGACTTAGAGGCATAACCGCATTGAAAGCAATGTCCCAAGTGAAGTAATCTTCACAACAACCCATGTAATACAATAAGGGAAAAAGAGTACATAGTTGGCTTACACTTGCCACGTCACACAAATAGCATAAATAACATTACATTCATCCGATACACTCAAGGTCCGACTACAGAACCAAAATGAAGATAAACCCCAAATGCAACATAGTCCCCGATCGCCCCAACTGGGCACCACTATTGATCATCTGGGAAAGACACGTAGTAACGACGAGAGTCTTCATCCAGCTCCCACTTGAGCTTGGTCAAATCATCTGGAGCGGTATCATCGGTTGCTGCATCTGGTTTTGGAAGTAATTTGTGAGTCACGGGGACTCAGTAATCTCACACCCTCGCGATCAAGAATATTTAAGCTTATAGGAAGGGTAAAGGTATGATGCGGAGCTGCAGCAAGCGACTAGCATATTTGGTGGCTAACATACGCAAATGAGAGCGCGAAGAGAAGGCAAAAGCACGGTCGAACAACTATGATCAAGAAGTGATCCTAGAATAAGCTACGTCAAGCATTACTCCAACACCATTTTCACATCCCGAACTCCGCCGAGAAGAGACCATCACGGTTACACACGCGGTTGGTGCATTTTAAATACGTTAAGTTTCAGGTATCTACAACCGGACATTAACAAATTCCCATCTGCCCATAACTGCGGGCACGGCTTTCAAAAGTTCAAATCCTTGCAGGGGAGTCCCAAATTAGCCCATCACAGGCTCTCACGGTCAACGAAGGATATTCCTTCTCCCAAGACAATCCGATCAGACTCAGCATCCCGGTTACAAGACATCTCGACAATGGTAAAACAAGTCCAGCAACACCGCCCGAATGTGCTGACAAATCCCGATAGGAGCTGCACATATCTCGTTCTCAGGGCACACTCAGTTGAGACTAGCTACGAGTAAAACCAACCCTCAAGTTTCCCCGAGGTGGCCCCGCAAGCAGCTCAGTCAGACCAACACTCAGAGGAGCACTAGCCCAGGGGGGGTTTAATAAAGATGACCCTCGGGCTCCGGAAACCCAAGGGAAAAAGAGGCTAGGTGGAGAATGCTAAAACCAATGTTGGGCATTGCCGGAGGAGTTTTATTCAAGGCGAACTATCAAGGGGTTCCCATTATAACCCAACCGTGTAAGGAACGCAAAATCCGGGAACATAACACCGATATGACGGAAACTAGGGTGACAAGGGAGGAACAAAACACCATGCATAAGGCCGAGCCTTCCACCCTTTACCAAGTATATAGGTGCATTAAGATAAACAAGATAATATGGTGATATCCCAACAATAAACATGTTCCAACAAGGAACGGTCTCCAATCTTCACGTGCAACTAACAACGCTATAAGAGGGGCTGAGCAAAGCGGTAACATAGCCAAACAACGATTTGCTAGGACAAGGTGGGTTAGAGGTTTGACATGGCAATCTGGGAGGCATGATAAGCAAGTGGTAGGTATCTTAGCATAGTCATAGAAAAAGAGCGAGCATCTAGCAAGCAAAGATAGAAGTGATTTCGAGGGTATGGTCATCTTGCTTGCAAAGTTCTCAGAGTTGCCTTAATCCTGGTAAGCATACTCAATGGGCTCCTCGTTCATGTACTCATCTCCCGGATCTACCCAAGAAAGAACAACAAACAAAAAGAAACATAATCAACCACGTGCAATGCTCAAGCAACATGATGCAAACATGCTATGATATGTGGGATGCAATATGTGATGCATATGCATGATTTGGAAAGGAATGATTGAACCTGGACTCAACTTGGAAATCCAAGAGTGTCACTGAAAAGGTGAGGTGATTTCGGTCGAAATCGAAATAAAGATCACCGGAATCGGATGCACGGTTTGGAAATGGCAAGCAAACAAATATGGCACCGGTCTGCGATTAACAACAAGTAGCCTTCTAAATGCATCAAGATAAATAAGCTATTGCACTCAAATATGACGAGAAAATACGTGGCAGGGATCCACTCATGATGCTTGACAAAAGATGAACACAGAGCTACGGCTAATTCACTCAATAGTAGGTTCAAACAAGAATGGCAAAAGAGCAAAAGATAACAGGTTTCAGACTTGGTGAAATTAACAGCATGTCAGGAATTTATCATCAGGAAGCAATGTTTAGAGCATGATAACTACATGCTACAGGAACATATCATGGCAAAGCAAGGCATGGAATGAAGCTACTAAAAGCATATAACAAAAGTCCCTTAGTGACCATGATCCAAAAGGGATCAGAAAATACAATTGCAAGCATGTGAACATAGCAAAAACATAAACAGATTCAGACTTTGTGAAAAACTGGACCATGCAAAACAGACATCAAGTAGGCATGTTTACGAGCTTGATGCACTCACTACGAGGCATTGAATGATAATCTAAGCATACACCCAGCAAATAGACATGTCATAGAAGCTAGACATGGCAAGAACAACAACATAGCATGCATGGATCAACAACAACAAGCTCGGCAAAATCGCTAAACATGTTAACAATCTGCCAGAAACATTTTATAGCAAAAGTAGAGCTCGATTGACTCAAGATAGGTTGCTCCATAATTGCAAACAAAGACATGGATGGATAGAGCACAACATTATCTACAAAACATCGTTACTGATCATGCTCAAAAGAGGCACGGATCACTAGGAAACAACATGAACATATGGCATAAAAATAATGACATGGAAAGGACTTAGTAAAATTATGTCCCTGAAATCAGCATCATTGAGTAAGCTACTTTGCATGCTTGTGCTAGTCACCACAAAGATCACAAAAATACATGGCATACACTCCTGTAAAGATGGCATGACATTCTTCAAAACACAGGTAGAGCTCAGGAGCATAGCATGCACACATTAATCATGGCAAAAATGACAAAAGTGCATTTGCTAAAACAGATCTGAAACTATCCTCACGTAGCCCTCTTCCAACAGCATTTCGGGCATCAAGATGAGCTCAAATGAAAATGATGCAATGTGATGAAATGATGTACTCGTCGAGATGAACATTTTGATATGCTACATGCATGAATCAGAGCTACGATGAGGAAGTTATGGCATGTGGAAGAATGCAAAAATGCTAGGGTTTAGGGAGGAAAAAGTCAACCCAAATGAGTCCAGATCTGGATCTGGTGTGCACGCAGCCCGAGGTTCGCCGGGGTGAGCTCGCCGGAATAGGGACGGGGGACGTCGCCGGGGAGGGAGAGGCTGGTCGGGGTGTGGTTGTCGGAGTCGTGGAAGGAGGCGGCGGAGGAAGCGGTCGGCGAGGCGGTGGTGGCCGGTGAGAAGCTCCAGCAAGGCGGCGCGGTGGTGCGGCGGTCTCGAGCGAGCTCGCAGGCGACGGGCTCGGCCGGCGAAGGAGGAGGCGGCGGTGGACGCTCCACGCGGGCGGGGCGGCGGGCGCTCGGGCGGCGGCGGGCGAAATGGGCTCGGGGGCCGGTTGCGGGCCTCCCGGCCTCGGCGGTGGCGGGCGCCGAGTGGCCACGTGTTGGCTGGGGACTGGTGCGGGGCGGCGGGGGACGCTATCCGGCGCGGCGAGGAGCGGGGAGCTAGGGTTTCGGGGCTGGATTGACCCAAAAATTTCGGGGAAGGTCTAGTTTAATAGGTAGAGGGAGCTAGGGAGCTCCAAATGAGGTGCGGTTTTCGGCCACGCGATCGTGATCGAATGGCCTAGGTGATGGAGGAGGTTTAGGTGGGTTTTGTGCCACTTTGGAGGAGTGTTGGGCTGCAACACACACGAGGCCTTTTCGGTCCCTCGGTTAACCGTTGGAGTATCAAACGAAGTCCAAATGGTACGAAACTTGACAGGCGGTCTATCGGTAGTAAACCAAGGCCGCATGGCAAGTCTCGGTCCAATCTGGAAATTTTTAACGCCCGCACACGAAAAGAGGTATAAAGGGACACCAGAGGACATAGGAGCGCCGGAATGGAAAATGGACAACGGGGAAAATTCTCGGATGTATGAGACGAACACGTATGCAAATGCAATGCACATGATGACATGATATGAGATGCATGACAAAGACAAAACACACTGAGACAAAAACCTGACAACGATGAAACAAAATAACTTAGTGCCGAAAATGGCAAGAGTTGGAATATAAATAAGGTAGGTTACATCCGGTGCGTTACAATAGGAAGCTATTCACTTATTTATTTTCACAGGAAGCTAACTTGTTCATGCGAATAGATAGGCATTGGCATCATACATGGCTTGACTTCGTTCCTTATCGAATGAACCAAACAGGATTCAGTTTTAGAAAATTGACTCAACATATCAGCAGGAACAGTACAGCGTTTCCAAAGTATCCCCCCCAGTTTTTGGGTCAACAGTGGAGTAGGAGTAGGAGTAGCACACGCTAGCGGTGTTCACGTAGCATTTCTTACCTTTTTATCAAATTTGCATCACATATTTTTTATATATATCAGAATGATTAAGAATCTTAATATTTGACTGTTTTCAGTCATCTTGCAGTTTCTGGGACGAGCGGGAGCACGAAGTGCTTTGGCTTTTTGGCAACTCCGAGTGACCACGGTATAGGGCAGGTGCCATGGCGGTAGGTACTTGTGTGGTGAGAAGCAACCTCCGGCTGATCATCAGGAAAGGCAGCAAGCATGATTATTAGTATTTTAGTGACGCTGATGCTCATTGTTGTTGTTGCCCTTTTTAGCTGAAACCCACAAATATAGTTAGAATTTGCCTTGAGATATCTATGTGTGAGTGTCAATACAACTTCTTCAAGGGAATTATCTGGGCCTAACTTATGTGGATGTAGATGCATATTACTACTACGTAATAACCTTCATCTAGTCACCGTTACTGTATGAAAGAATTCGGAACTAGGATTTTGTTTAAGTAGCTACTGAATCTGCTTGCTTGGTTATGGCAGACATATATGTCTTACAAATTTGTTATTCTTGTTTGAAGCTAAGCTAGGCTACTGCAGTTCTAGCAAAAAATAGGGGAGTCGCTCTTTTTGTTCTTCACTAATAAATTCTTGTTTGAATGCATATCCTGGGGGTGGTGAAGCTGGGAGCCTTTCCTCCCCATAAAAATACTTTGCTCTTCATTATGAGCAGTGCCCTTATATAATTAGCTGCTAGGAGTGTTTATATACTTGATCACCACACCTCTACTATTCTAGTTACTTTTTCTTTCTTCTCTATAGTTGTCCAGGGCATAACAGTTTTATGTGTGGCTTGTTATTTTGTTACCAGCCTACTTTCTTGTGCTCCTGGTCGAGTCTTGTGGAGAAGCAGGGCGAATCGGGCATCATCTCACTTGTGCCTCTCTGGTAAGAATAGAACACCACTCTCGCTTGATGTGCATGTATTAGTACAACAAAGCATTCTTACATGGTGATTGCTAGCGACACAACAATTATCTTGCAACATAGCTTGCCGAATTGCTTGCTTGCTTACTATATAGCCTGTACTGCTAAACATGTTATCCTACTCCATGATGTTGTATCATTTGCAAATACTCCTGGACATCAGCTCCCATTAGCTATAATCTGTACCTCTAAAAGAGGAGTATAAACTGGACTAATATGTACTCTATTATGCTTGAGACTTGATCCAAGCCGTATTAATTGTTGCCAGTGATGTTATTATCTACTGTAATGGCTGATGAATCTATACCTGCCATACCATGTGGAATGACTAATGAATCTGTACCCGAATACCATGTGTAATGATTGTTATTTTTGCATCATTTAAACATTTTTTCTGCTTTATAGTTTCTCACTCATGATTGATCTACTGCAGGTGAATGAGGTTTTCAAATGTTGGAAGGAGGAGGACAATAGGAACTTCTGTTATGTCTTAGCATCTAAATTTTTGTTTTAATTTTCTTTGTTGTAGAATAGTTTTGTTTGGCAGTTATTGTTCCTAGGATGTAAAGATATCTTAGATATGTATTGCTGGAATCAATGGTTGTAATATAATAACATTGCACGTTGCCCAAGATAGCTTGTGGTGTGATGTGTTGTAATGTCAATGGCATAATAACTTTTTTTGGATTGGATCAATTTTTTCGGCACTGGGCTAGGCCCAAGTTATATTGACAATTATTTTTGAGGGAAGAACATGAGAGTCCCAACAAAGAAATGGCCCAGAAAATACATGATCAAAAAGAAAATATGATGTTAAAAGGGCCACACAAAGAAATCAATAAGGCTGCATTGTTGGGCCAGACCCATGTAGCTAATAAAAGCACAGGAAAAAATACATTAAAAAGGCCGAATTGTTGGGCTAGGCCCATGTAGAAAATCGAATTGGACCGGGCTGATTCTTGTGCCACATCAGATTGCCACGTCGGATGCCTACGTGGCCTGGGGAGGCTGCTAGTGACCAAAACAAAACAGTAGGCATATTTTGGTCGTAAACATCTATGACCTTCTCACAGAGAAGGTCGTTAATTTCAGTTTACGACCGCCAGCTTTTGACCTTCTATTTTTGGTCAAAAAAAGGTTGCAAATGAAAAACAATGACCTTTCAGTGACTAATAGTCAAGGTCACAATTTGACATATTTCTTGTATTGCCGGTGGAGTCTTCGTCGACCGAACGCAGCTGCAAGAGGAGAAAAGCAGTTGGCCCGACGACGCTTCCCCGCCATCCTCTCCCTCGCCGTTCGCATCATCTCACGGGGCGGTTGTCTGCCGCCGATGAATAGGAGGGGACTACCCCCCCAGCCCAATAGTCGGGCAGGTTGTGAATTGTCAGGAGGAGCTTAGGGTTGTCAGTATTTGCAGGTTGTGAATTGTGTTTTGTGTTGTGTATTTTGAGAGTACTTTCATATATGAATGTCTTTTGAATTTCAGATTTGCAGTATTGAGCATATGAAGTATTTTGTGAATTCTAGAGATCTATTTTTAGCACTTAAAAAATGTACTTTCATAGGAGTATAAAAGTGCACACAATGTGATTCTCAGAGAAGAAATTGCAAGTTTCAGTTTCAGATAAGAAACTGCAAGTTCAGTTTCAGATAAGAAACTGCAACTTTCAGAGGCAGAGCATTTATATTAACACGACCTTTTCAAACAGGGTTAAGATCATGTTGGAAGTTTTATTCATGGTCGAAAATGGAACTACCAGCCAATTAACATCATGCTGATCAACATTCATGCATATCACATCTTCATATGATGCACAGTCAAAAACATATGCTATTTTCAAAATGTCCACACAATGTCGAGTATGCGAAAAATAGAGAAAACAAGGGATGAAGTTTTGGCAAGTGTTGGATGTGGCGTGCGTAGATGACAATGGGGACCACCATGCCAATAATGGCAGAGGCAAAAAATTTGGAGATATTTTCCCTGCATCCACTACTAGGGAAAAGCCTACTAGCAGCGAGGGTTTTGGGCCTCTCAGTAGCGCGGGCACCGGCGCTACTAATAAGGCGCTACAGCTAACGTATAGCAGTAGCGCCGGTTGTCCCACGCTACTACTATACATGAATAGCTGTAGTGCTCTTTGGGACAGGGCGCTACTGATATTATCTGCAGCGCTGTTTGCTGGGACGCGCTACTGACAATGCGGCGCTACTGCTAAATTTCCCCCCTCGCTACTACTAGTTTATTTATAAGTTTTTTTCCTGCATATTTGTTTTGTATTTTTTTGTATTTGAATAGGCTTTATACAATAATCTTTAGCATATCATACACATACAAATGTAATCATAGCATATACATACAATTAGTCTCATCAAATCATGTCATCATCATCCAACACAAAGTGGCCTCTCATCATCATCTCGGAAATAGAGATACAACTCTCGAATGATATGCAAATACATCGTCATCCATCTAAACAATGATATACGCGAGAAGAGCTATCACTTTGAGAACATGAGTTCGTATCCCTCTTTTGCATTAGCGTGAACCTCTAAACTAACTACTGCCTGTCGCTCAGAAACCGGAAGGGCCTGACACTCCGGCCACTTGTCATATATAAACTCCTCGCATAGCACTTCTTTGCCATCTATGATCTATGCACCTGCATCATCACATGAGTCGATGATATGCAACATATATAGTTGAGCAACAGAAAGAGACAGACTTGGCAAAAATAAAAACAACATATCATAAGCATAAATAACAAAGTTCATCGTACCCCAAAATGCCCTAACTAGAGTGATTTTCGCTAGTCGAGGAGGAGGACGGTTTAATTACATCACAAATAAAGTTTCACCGTGCATAACTCAAAGTTTTGTCATACAGAAAGTATGGACTAAACGGACACATTGTCATATATCGACTCACTCCAACATGTAGTTCCATCCATCGAAGTCAGGGAGATAGTCCCCGAGCCTAGTGAAAGGCTTCAGGTCGAGACGCTGAGAGGCTATCCATGTTCGGATGTCTTCCCGCGACATTTGTCCTTCTCCGTAGAACATCCCTGTTTTTCCGACGACCTCCTTCATGATGATTTGGGCAAGTTCGCGCTGGATGTTATAGAACTCAGCTCGAAGTCGATGATCCTCGATATCTCCTATGTCCTTTGCCCATTGCAGAATATGGGCATCGCCGGAAGAAGGTGCCATGCGAAGGTTCTGGTGATCCCGTCTGTACTCCAGCATGTGGTCTAGGACATAGAATCCATCATTAAGAGAATCGTCCGGTTGCTGGATGCAGCAAAAGTTGGTCTCATGGCCGAAGGCGACCCTGCCGCCCCTCATCTTCTTGTCCCTGACCTCTCCACCCAGTGATTGGTAGTGATACATAGCACTGTCGAGAACATCCTTGATGTGGGTGTAATACTTTTTGTGAATGTTCTTCGACGTGTCCAAGTAAAGAGCGTGGGAGAATCGGGTGTAGAGGATGATGAGGACGGCGCGCCCGCCGCTGCGCAAAATAAGTCCTCAAATTAATTAGCCTCCACCGTGCAAATGAATGATTGAAATCGAAGGAAGGATAGCAGCACGGATGACTTACACGGGATGATAAGGCACGAGAATCGCCCCTTTGTCCTTATTGGTGAGCATGAAACTAACGATGTAATACCTCGCGTATTCACGGTGATTTGCGCAGACTCCCAAGAAGCCCTCGTGCATGTAGTACGGGTCAGCGACACAGATATGAGATATCTGCTCAACCCCGATGATGTAGTTCATGTGCAAGGCATAAAGGCGGACAAACGTAAAATCCAGCTTCTTCACGTGAAACATGTCGAATATGTAATCGAATCGGAGGAAGAACTTATCCGCGGGGAAGCTGTCGACGTACGACATTTGCCGCGGAACGTTAACCATGTAGAGTGGGTATCCTGGATCTTTCGAGGCGATGAGGTCTTTCTCTACCCGCAGCACATCGTCATGAAGTCTCTTTAGATCGCCGAATCTGGCCCGTAGCGCTGTTGCAGGTAGGATTGGTTGACCGGGGATATGCCATTTATCCGCACCGGGGATATCTATACGGTCCTGAAGCCGAGGCTGCTGAGGCGGCTGGATCATAGAAACAACTTTTTTGCCTTTCCTCGCTCTCTTCCTAAACTTCTTTACTACCGGAAGGTCATCCATAATATGTTGAGACGACAATTCAGGCACCGACTCATGACGCTCAAACCATGAGGAGGCGCCAGTATAGACATACTGTTCAGCAGCGCCATCGTTGTCCTCATCCTCATCCATGGCGACATCATCAGCGACTAATGGAGCCTCCTCCTTACCCCGTCCGCTATCACCCAACCCGACACCCGACGATAATTGGGTAGGTGGGGTGTTGATGTTCATACCTTGCTGAGGCTGCGTGCTCGTGGGTGTGCTCCCGGCCGCCTCCAGACGAAGCAGACTCTTTGGCCACAACAGGAACCACCCAGCATTGCAACAATCACCAAGCCACCCCGGTGTCTCGTTGTCATCCCCCAATAGTACTGGAGGAGGCAAATTCTCGTGGCCCGGTTTGACACTGGCCACGGAAACCTTGAAGACTTTCGGGGGGATCGGCCGGCTGTGGAACAATGGTTCCTTCGGCTCCATTATCGTCGCCTTCCCCACATCCACCTTCTGGTCGCCGATGGTGTACAATATGGTGCACGGGGTTTCGTCGGCCTGCAAAGAAAAGTCTGCGACGTGAGACATCCGAAAGGCAACGAAAACGGGAGATTATACATTTATATTGAAGGGGGCCGGTGTGACAGATACCGTGAGGGCGTCGAGCTCAGCCAAAGACGAAGCACCGCCTAGCACGTCTGGTGCGGGAGCCGGTGCGGGAGCAGGTGCAGCTGCAGGTGCTGGTGCAACGCTAGTCGAGCTGCTCCCCGCCAAGAAGTCAGCAAGGGGAAAGTCCGCTGCATCTTTTTTTGGATTTTTCCTGGTCCAATTGAAAACGGCCGGAACCAAGGTAGTAGAAATATCTAAAGCCACCTGTTTTGCGGCAGCTACCGCTGTTGCGACTGTCTCAGTTGATCTCTTCTCAACCGCAATCTCAACCCTCTTGTCGATGTTTTCTTCATTTAACCTCCGTCTTTCCTTTCTCTCCTCCATGGTCTCACGGTAGTACTTCTTCCACGTGGCGCCGTCTCCGACACCGTGCACGCGTCCATACGACGGTCGAGTATCCACCGGTTGTTGTTTCAATATGTTCAACGCCCGGTTGAATGGAGTGTCCCACTTGGGCCTTGCCAATGCCTCAAACGGCGAGTCGCTTTCGGCCGCAATCCTGTGCAGCTCTCTCTGCAAAAGGCACAATGATCGTTTACAAATATGACTAACGTGTGCAGTCGAATTGATCAGAAACTAAAATTACCAGCAGTCTCATGAACTTCATAATGACCGGTGTTGTCTCGTAAACCTTTTTCACTGGGTCCCAACGGTGCCGGGCCCTGAGGTCGTCACGCTCCTGCGGGACGGTGAACTCCGCCAAGGGGTCTGGGATGCCCAGACTCGCAGCTTCCGCGTCCTCCTTGGCCCATTTGGACCTCTTTCCGCCGTAACCACGGCTTCCGAGGTGGTGGCTCCCAATGTTCCTCTCTTGAAGCCCCTTCATGTACTTAGACTTTTTTTGGCATCTTCGGCCTCGCAAGCCTCCTTGAATATTTGAAACTGCTCTTCCGTGATTGTCGGATTATCCTTTACAATCTCGGAGTAGGGTTCCTTGTTGTCGATGATCCTTTCTTTCACTCGATTTTTCCAGGCGGCCAACGCGTCGCTAAACTTGGTCATGGTGTGTTTGTTTATCTTCTTCATTGTTGGGTCCTCATCTGGATCTTTATAATCCTTCTCATTCCGGCCCGGGAACAAGAATATCTGGTGAAACTTCTTTAGGAGGGAGCTCCTCATATTTTCTATCTTCTGTAGTTTCTCATCGTTGATGGTGGCGGTTGTCCGTACGATGCAGCCTATTTGATTGCCGTAGCATCGATGCGCTTCCTCGGGCGCCGTTGGCTCAAAATTGCCGTCGTCCACCTCCGTGACCACCACTCTAGTAGTCCTGAGTTTGTTAGGAACCCGTTGCCTCTTTGCTTTCGGTTCTACACCGGCTCTGCTCCCCGAGGCAGCGCCGGTCTCAGTCTCAGTGCCGGTCTCAGTCTCAGCACCGGTCCGCGTGTCAGTCTCAGTCCCCGATGCCACCGGTGGGCCCAGCAATAACATCAGTTGATCATCGGTAAGGCTAAAAAATTCGTCTGCTGCCCGGTAGGCATCGTCGCAATCACCAGAACCCTGTCCTTCATCATTGCTAGCCATGTTTCCTATGATTAAATCTAGTCAATTAATTCTAGACCTAATAAAATGAATAATGACATAAAAAAGGCCTATTGTTTTGCGGGAATGTTGACTCCTTCCTGGTGCGGCAAATCACGGGCACTCGATATGTCCTAGTTTGTAGCACAAGTCATGCTGAAATTCACGAAATTTTTTGGCATGAGCTTTGCTAAAAAGTGGACAAATTGAGAACCTGAAATTTGCCAGAAAAGAAATGAATCAACATTCCGGCAAAACATAGGCCACTAAGAATCATTCCCTGCAAACAGTGTCCAAATATACACGAGCAACCACATGTCCAAATTTCGCAAGCTAATTCAAAAACAAAGTGTAGAAGAAAATTCATTTAACTACTAATAGAACAAAATTCAGTTAACTTTAGTGCTCTATAATGATGAAAGGAAAAAAATTTCAGTTAACTACTAATTTCATTCATTTAGGTTATTCATTTAACATCACCTAATTAACCTACTGTACCAATACTACTAGCAGCACTACTAACCTAATTAACCTAGCAAAACTCTAGTGCCCTAACTGAAAAACATCTAATTAACATCTAATTTTTTCTCTAAAATACAGAGAGAGATGAGTGAGGGGGAGGGGTGGGGGACTTACAGAGAGGGGAGAGACGGTGGCGGGGAGGTTCTCGGTGACGGAGGCAGGGGCGGAGAGGGCGGGCTCGGGCACGGGCAAGGGCGGTCCTGGGCGGGCTCGGGCGGTGGTGAGGTGGAGGGCGGCCTTGGGCGGCGGCTGTGAGGCTGAGGGCGGCCTCGAGCGGCGGCGGTGAGGCTGAGGGCGGCCTCGGGCGGCGGCAGTGAGGCTGAGGGCGGCCTCGGGCGGCGGCGGTGAGGAGACGGCGGTGAGGGCGAGGGAAGAATTGGGGAAGAATTGGTGGCCGGGGGGCGGGGTGGGGGGAAACCGCAGTTTAAGTGAAACGTAACGGTAGCGCGTTTCTGGAAACGCGCTATAGCTAAGTTAGCTATAGCGCGTTTACTGAAACCCGCTACTGCTATTACTTTCTCCCTTTCCCCCTTTTTTCACTTTATTTTATTTCCGTTAGCAGCAGTGCTTTACACGTAAGCGCGCTGCAGCTAAGGAGATTAGTAGTAGCGCCGGGCCATTATACGCGCTACTGCTAGGTTGGGCTAGCCATGTGCGCCCAGTTCAAACGTAGCAGCAGCGCTTTTCGCTAGTACGCGCTATTGCTAAAGTCATAGCAGTAGCGCGGTATATTTACGCGCGCTGCTACTAAGTAGCAGCAGCGCTTGATATTGTACAGCGCTACTGGTAAAATTCTGTGTATAGGCTTTTCCCTAGTAGTGATCAGGTGGAATCGAACCCAGGCGGAACAGCTGCCGGGTAGTGTCACTTGGCCAGTGGGCTAGTTCACTACTTTCGTTGCAAATAAGGCACTTCCTTGGGTGGTCTGATCACCTCGATCCTGCGCCTTTGTGCGCTCTCCGCGGCACCGCTGTCTGCCGTTGTGAACATGCTGAACAAATGAGAGGAATCTGGAGAGGACTGCACGTGGAGAGGCGTATAGTCGGGACCCACCAGGTCTATGGCAGTACGCAAGCAAGTGCCTCATCGAAAAAAACTTCCTCCTAATGCTATACTGACGTTGGGGCCCACGGGTTTGTCAACATAGTTACATTTTTAGGTGCTGCAACGTAGGGGATAAATTCACAACGAAGCTATGGAGCTGGCGGGTAGTATCACTTATTATCAGTGGGGCAGCAAGTGTCCGCTGGGTTTTGGGCTGCCCCGTCTAGTTTTTCTTTTTTAACATGCGCAACCCACGACATGCTGGTTTGTATTTTTTTGAGGGCCATCATGTATCGACTGGCCTATGGACCTCCCATCCGAGGTTTTATTTTTCCTAAAACATCGGCAGCCCAATTTATGTATTTTTTTGAAGAAAACGCAAAGGTCTGTTCTATTTTTATATATAAGAATAGGAACGCCTGGTTCAACTTTTGTTTCCCTTCTAACTATATTATATTTATTTAAATTATTTTGTATGTTATTATATATTATTGTTATTGTCATCGTATATTCAACAGATACTTACATATGTAAGAAAACAACATCCCACATCTTATTAACTTATAAAAATAATTTTTTAACAATAAAACACTAGACTTTTTTGGTAACGAAAATCCTGGTGCACTACAAAAAAATACACTTCCGTGATGATACGTGTTTGTCATGGTAGGTCGCATTTTCTGTCATGCATGTACGTCCATGACGATTTTATGAGAGAATCAAGATAGTCGTACCTGTGCTATCGTAGAAGTGTTCCATGACATTACCAAAATTATCATCATGGAAGTGTCCACTTCCATGACGATAAATCCCGCGTCACAGAAGTGCTTTCGTCAAGGATGACCGACACGTGGCATCCACCGTAACGGAACGCCGTTAAGCTATCGGGTCGGGTTTTGGATCCGATAACCCGTTTAACAGCCCCGACTAATGGGGATTTTCCACGTGTAAAATCATCACTGGCTGGAGGAAACACGTGTCGGCTCATCGTTGGGACAGATGTCATCCACTCATTGGATAGAAGGTGCCTATGATACGTCGACACGTGGCATGGCCCAACAGAGGCCCATTCCTGTGAAAAGGCCGGCCCGTTTGACTTGGTCAAAAGGTGACGGGCCGGCCCATGTAAAACCTGTTAACGGCCTGTTCGCATATAGCCCATTTACAGCCCGCTAACCCAAGGCCCGTTACGCCCTATCCGAATTAGGCCCAGTGGCGTCATCTGGGCCACCCAATATGATTCCAGCCCGTTTTCACTTCTGGCCCATGTATGGCCCATGACGTCTTTCGGCCCATATGAGGCCCTATGTAACTCTTGGCCTATTAACGGCCCGTGGTGAAACTGGCCCATAATGAACAATGTATCACTTTACACCCATTAACGGCCCGTGGTGAAACTGGCCCGTAATGAACAGTGTATCACCTTATACCCATTAACGGCCCGTTATTCCGTTGGGCCGTTTCCAGCCCATGTTATCTTTAGGCCTTCTCAGAGCCCATTTATTCTTGGGCTCATTTCCAGCATTCGTTTACTTATGGCCCGTTACTGTCATTTTCTGCTTGTGGGCCAAATTCAGCTCGTGGTTACAGTTGGCCCGTTTGTGGTCCGTTAATACGTTGGGCCGTTTTCATAGCGTCATCAAATACGGCCTATTAATGATGGCCCGTTATGGTCGGCCCATGAAAGGACGATTCCAACTCTAGCCCGTTTCCGGCCATAATGCGACCTGTTATTGGCCCATGTTTGGCCAATCGATCATACTGCCCGTATAAGGCCCATTGATGATACAGCCCGTAGAAGGCCCATTGTTTCTACGGCCCGTAGAAGGCCCATTGTTTCTACGACCCATAGAAGGCCCACTGTTTCTATGACCCATACAAGGCCCACTGTTTCTATGGCCCGTAGGAGGCCCAATGTCACTATAGTAAATATTAGCCCATGGTTATTGTGGCCTAGTTTTAAAAAATAGGTTATTGCAGCCACTAGAAAACCACAGAAAAAGAACTGCAATGACTACAAGCAAACAAATAAACAAGACAACAAGGAAATAAATAAGCAAGCAACTTACGCTAGGCTATCATAGCTATCGCACATATTACATCCACTGGGCATCAAAGTTCGCCACCAGTGCAAATAAACGCGCTGACAAAAGAATATACAAAATTGAGAGCACTTCAGAAGGCACTAGGCCTGGCCAGTTCGGGCCCCCCAAACAGTTGAAGAAGCTGAGTAGACCTCAGTTGTGTCAACGATAGATGCATCAACACTAGATTTAAGGCATGATGGTGTGCACGGCAGTCCTCTGACATCTTCATTGTATCTTTGACTTCAAGTTGGAGCTGAGCTTAAGCAAGCCTTTTCGCTTTAAGTTGAGACTGAAGAAGTCGAACTGATTGAGGCAGCGACTGCATAGAGGTTGTCTCACACCTGCTGGTGAGTAGCTTCAGCTCACTGTCTTCATCAAGACAGGACCTTGGGGTCATCTCGCTGTCCTCAAGATGGTTTGGCTCACTATCTTCCCTAAAGTTCTGCCTGGCGTAAGAGATACGAGTCTGAAAGAGAAACAAGGAGACACATAGCAGGTTTCACAATTATATAAGAAAATAACTGGATTTGTTCTGCATAAGGAACATGTTTTTACAACTACAATTTGAAACTGGTAGTTGTTGCAAACATCCAATCAGATGTAAATAGCAAAGCAAACAGCAGTGGAGGAAATGATGCATATCCAAATCTATACTAGAACAAAGTTTGAAGGCTTGAGAAGGATGAACTTACATTACATGTTAACACGGGCTGGACAAAGCCCTTCTCCATGTTGATGGAAGGATAATTCAATAAATTCCCCAAAGAAAATTCTTTATAAGCGTTTCCATTATTCTACATTTTGCAAAGAGTAAATATAGATCAAATAATATTGGAAGAAACAGAGGATAATGAAGCTCAGGTGCAGACTGATGATACATAATCAAATAGCAATTAATTAAGTACAGCGTTGCAAGGCAAAAGGGAGAGAGGTACTGACAAGAGCAATGCAAAGCCCATTATTGTTTTGAGATCGTATGAGCCTTTGAGCAAGGAGATTCATCTGAAATTAGTTTTCATACAAGAGAGAAGGTAAGGCACAAGCAGAAATTTAGGAGTTCAAATTTTGAATTGATATCATAGACGGTACCTGACGCTGGGCTCCCAGCAGTTCTAATAGGGGTTTGGCCACTGGAGTAGGGGTAAAGTGTGGTACAGTTGGGCCTGCGTTTTCTATGGCTGCTGATCTATCTAATTTAACAGGTATCACTACCTTTTCCACATACGTAGTTTGTACTCCTTGAGGATCTGCACTCACCCTCTTCCTTTTGGACATCTATTATGAAAGAAGAACATTTGACTGGAAAAACATATTGTGACGACACATGGAATAGGTACAGAAAATGGATAGGTATGGCATATACTCATATATGATGCTTAAACTAAGCAGATGGTGTAACAAAGTAGAAGTAATGCAAGAGGTCAGATGCAAAATATGTGCGACCAATACAACTTTGCAAAGTTGGAGCAAGCACATTGATGAGTGAATAAGATAGGCCATCCTCCACCATGCCAAGTTTGTTAGCCAGTGGATCGTTCCACAATATTCCTCTCGTGTGCCCATTCTCATATTCATTTTGATAATGTTCAATATCTGAGATGCATGAAAACATATAAACAAGTGAGATTTTCTTTGTAATGCAGAAGTGATTCTAATCCAATACTTCCTCCCTGTAAACCCCTTTGTGCTATCTCTGCAATTCTTTTAAAAGACGCCATGCATGCTGTAATTTCTTGTGTGCATTAATATAATGTGGCCTACTACTCAAAATATGAGAGCTCAAGAAGTGATGACACTTCGCAGATGATGGCTTCAACATATAGTAAAAGAAGAACAAGTCGACCTGACCTGACAGATTCAAAATATACTAAGGGAGAACAACTCGACCTGACCAGTCAACCGCAAGAGAAGAGTATCATCTTAAAGAAGAGCAGAAGAGCAAGTAGATTGAAGATATTACAAGTCTTTCAATACAATGTCGGTTGGCCACCCATGATGAACCAGAGCGCACAGAGAAATACTATTCTTTCTGGTCTCTCCATATGTGGCTCACATGCATTTTGAAACTAAAGTAGGAACATTTAGCTAACCAATTAAACATCTCTCAGTTTTACTAATATCAGCAATAATATCATATATGAATTTGTACAACTAAGCTTGTTTAGCTCGATGGGTGGAGCAGTGCTATTACGACACGAACCATGTCGGCTGATTGTGGTCAACATAAAATGGGGAAAACATAAGCATGATGAGTACAGTGTTGACCGTGGCAGTGGGATGGCAGATCTGAAGCTGCAAACCACACAAAGGGTAGTTAGCAACCGATGTCTGCTTTGAAATAACAACTAAGATTTGGTATGGAAAAGAAAGTACGGTCAACAAGTGACAAAGAAATGCAATTATGCTGTCTCTCTATATGTCGCGACATGCATTTGGAAACTCAAGTGGGACCTTTAGCTAACCAATTAAATGTGTCGGTTAACTAATATCAGTATCATATCACAATCATATTTGAACAACTAAGCTTTCGAATTCTGAGTGTTGTGTTGTTTAGCTTGAAGAGTGGAGTAATGCTAGTACGACAGAAAGCACCTACGCAGATCATAGTAGAGTAGATAAAAGGGGAAAACCCTAAGCATCAAGAGAAAAATCAGGAAAGTGGAACTAGCTGGACCAGTGGGTGGCGCACATGCTTTTCGAAATGAATATAGGAACATTAGGTGACCAATTAAACGTTCTCTGTTTTAGTGATATGAGCATCATATCAGATTCGTATTTCAACAGTAAGCTTTGGGTTGAGGTCTTGAGGAGCAATGTTAGCACGACACGAAGCACCTACGATGATGGTAGTGAATATAAAGGGGAAACCATAAGCTTTACGAGTATAGTGCCCGTGCCATGGCGGATTTGAAGGTGCAAACCGGACAAAGCTACTTCGCAACCAATGTTTGCTTTCAACTAGCCACTACGATTTGGTACGGACAAGAAAAGTACAGTAAACAAATTATGATCTATTATCCGGGTGAGATTAATAACTTAAGCACATATGGAAGAGTACCACCTCTCTTGCGACACCGTGTAGGCCTATGCTGATATGTTGAGGGTGATGCGGGTGCGATGGCTGTCGGCGGCGGGGAAGAGGACTTTAGACGGCAGACGGCCGGGTCGCGGGATATATCATGTTGCCATGGATGAGGTGGTCGTAGGAGTGGCAACGGCAAGGTGGACGACAGCGCCGATGAAGCAAGAGGAGGCGATGAAAGGATCCTGGTCCAGCGTCGTGGATGAGAGACGTCCATCTCTTGAAGTGGACGACGGGGTAGGGGTAGCGGCTCCGGCAAGGTGGAGGATGGGGTGGCGGACGGAGGAGGTTGGCCGCAGTGCAGAGGTTGTCGTGCCGCCGACGGTGTATGAATGGGGAAATGGAGGGGAGGGGGATCTCAAACTTTGGGACACGCTTCTCTGAAATGGGTGAAAGTTACGAACTTATCCCTCGTTTAAAATTTCAGCATCGCGTCAGTTGTGGATAGGACAGTAATCTCGCATCTCCCAAATATTTGTCGGCAACTATTTCGGGCGAGGAGAGGGTGTTTTGCCGCCCACGGTCGGCGCCCACGGTGTATGAACGGGGTTGACAGGTAGGGCGGTTGTGTCATGTCTGATGGAAGTTACACATTTGCCCCTATTTAAAATATTAGCCTACATCGATTTCGGACGAGGAGAGTTTGTTTTGCCACCCACCGTGTATGAATGGGGAAATGGAGGAAGAGACACATGTCTTTCGGACGATCTTGAATCAAATGTGTTTTGCCGCCCAAGTTTGGCACCCACCGTGTCTGAATGGGCTCAGAGGCCGTCGTGTCACATCTGATTGAAGTTACTAGTCTACCCCTATCGACAGCAGTGTAAATCTGGTCGATAAGGATGTCAAGTGTCAGGGGTAGACAGTAATTTCCATCTCGCAAACACTTGCTTCGGGCATCCCACAAATTATAGTGGGTGTTTAGCCGCTTCATTCAAAACTTGGGAGAATTAGCATTCACATTTGCCCTGGGACCTGGCAAACTAAATTCAAGTCCAATTTGCATTCGATTACGAATATCCACAAATAATTATACATTCTGTTATTTATTTCTTCAAAACCACAACAAAGATTTATTACACCTTTATATATGATTATGATTTAGAAATGCCGTGATCTTTGAATTCAGTAGGTTGGATACACTCTGAGTCAAACAGTTATTTCATCCAATACAATATGCTCACACGAAAAACAGTTCACCTTATGTCAATCATATAAGTAAAGAGGATTACGTCACCTAAAAAATTCGGATCATTACAACACATGGACAACATAGGGGGTCTTGCAACATAATCCATTCAGAGACATGACACAACATGCAAGTACAATAATCTAATGAAAATTTCAACTGGTATCTAAAGAAGAACCAGGATTACCTTGGGCTTCAGATAGCAGAAACAGCAGGACCTCCTCCGTCTTCAAATGCAACATTCTTACTTCCTCCAATTCTTGGGTTGCTTGCATAATGCGTGCCGCTAATTCCGTAATTTCCAGCCTCAAGATAAAGATTACCTCATTCAAGGCAGCCACACCATCTCTTTCTGCCTCTAGTAGAGCCTCAAGCACTATCATATCTGTGCTCAGACTGCTCTTCGGCGGTGTTGCCTCTGAACTGCTACCATCTGGTAACATGGATGGTGCACTGCTTCCACAAGTAGATTCTGGGGTTGTACATTGTGTCCTAGTGTGAACGGCATCGTGAAAGGTTTCTGCTGGACATGAGTAAGAGATAGTTATCGTATGATCCAGGCAGTAAGCTTACATGGTAAAGACGGGTGAATTATTGCCGAGCATGGCAAACTATATTTAAATGGTTCGAAGCAGCATCAGCCGAAAATAAATTAAAATAGTAAGATGAAACTAGGGATGTAGGTGGCAAATAAACGACATCTGCCAGTCCCATCTAGTTAGTTTTTGCTACCTCCCTAGTTCATTTTCCTCAAAACACAAAACTCTTTTGAACTATCATACCACTAGTGGACTTTAATCGGGATTAAACGGGACCCAGTTGACATCCCTAGTTGAAAGGAAGTGTACAACCGCTATATTTAAGTTGCCAAGGCATCTAAGCAGTTGAAATAATCTGATAAAGCACTTAATAGTGTGGCCTCATATAAACTACGAAGACAGTCTTGCGATGAAGTTTAGAGGAAAAGTTAATGACTCAAATGAAATAGGCATGCATTTCTTTATGATAGTACAGCAGGCACTGCTGACATATTGGCCAACTCAGGTATAGCGTAACAACAAATAAGCATTCGAATCAAGCAATACAGCAAAGCAGACAACTGAACTATTTGTAATTCGGTAGGATTAAACGCTGAGGGCACAAGCCAAGAAAGCAGCCCACTCGCATTACATTTCACATGTACTAAAACACACTGGCTTACCATGTGTTCCTGTGAAGCCTAGCTGTTGTTGCAATGTTCTTTGAAGATATCGTCAGCATCCCATGGTTGCAAATCTAGTTGTTGTAGTTTATTCTGTAGCATCTATTTAGGTAAAATTAATTTTAATCACATGCACTGGTCCGAATTCATCATCAATGGTTCATCTAAACTAATGAAAGAAGGGTGTGTGCATACACGACAATATATCTGCTTCCCTCTATTTGTATGCTTGTTCGAGGTGCCAGCCCCAAAAGAACAAATATTTTGCTTGATGGGGTTGGTAGCTCCATAATTAATAGAAGCATCAAATTAGTCATGCAACTTTGGAAGATCAAGAACACACAAACAAGTAATGAACGGAGGCTCGGAGCAGTGATGTAATAGCTAGCATCAGAAAATGTAGGGTAAAACAAACAAAAAGCAACGGAGCCACATGCTAGTTTGCTGATGTGTAATTAGGCATAGAGAACATTAAGCAGTCTGATGGAACCAATAGGTGGCATCAGAACAAAACTAAAGCAAATTAACTATATGTGCACTGGTATGTAATTTAGCACATGTAACATGTTCACTGCCAGAAGTATGGCCCTACAGGTGCAAGCAGAATAACGCGTCTCATGAAAAACTGAATGATGCCCTGAAGAAATTCAAAGGTGCGGTGCTTATGCTAGGAAAGTGAAC
The DNA here is from genome assembly GCF_003073215.2 of Triticum urartu. Lineage (NCBI taxonomy): Eukaryota > Viridiplantae > Streptophyta > Magnoliopsida > Poales > Poaceae > Triticum > Triticum urartu. The sequence goes on from NC_053026.1 coordinate 62,019,255, forward strand.
GTAGGCACCGGCCATTGGATAATAGTACCTGATTCTCGGCGACGTATGGGTATCGTTGTCATACTTGATAGCTAAGGATCCTCGATGGTGCTCGTGTTGCGGTTGAGTTTGGGCCGGATGTCACCGTCGCTGAAGCGGCTCCGCTGCTACGGTTGCGGCGCCTGTCGACATACAAGAAAGCTCATCTGTGGTAAGTGAACAGTTGCATGATAAAGAGAAAAACCGAAGGAGTACAAATTGAAATAACCTGATGAGGCTGCGACGTCGGTAAAGCAGGGCCGGTGGAGTTGAATATGGCGTCCGTGGAGCGGGTCCGGTGTAGTGGACAAAGGCTTCGGCGGGCGCGTTGTATAGTGCTTTCGGTGAGGCGGATCTGTTGCGGCGGACGAGGGCTTGTATGAAGGGCCAGCGAAGGGGCGGACGAGGGAGTCAGTGAAGGGCCTACGCTGTGGTGGACGAGGGCGCCGGTTAAGCAGATCCGGTGCGGTGGACCATGATGACGGTGAAGGAGATCTGGAGCGGTGGACAAGACAGTCGCTGAAGCGGCTCCGGTGAAGTGGTGAGTTGGCAATTGGGGGTTCCAAGGTGCGGAAGGTAGATCCGGCGGGGTGTGAGGTCCACCGCTGCGGCGGAGGACTAGATTCGGCGGCTTGCCGTGGTCGGGGGGTCGGGGAGGGGAAGGGGAGGGGCTCTGGGGAAGAATGTTGGGGGAAAGAGGGGAAAATAATGGAGTTACCAAAGCAGCCCTTTTCCGTTCATGTGGTAGGGGTAAAACAGGAAAATCGCAAGGCTAAACTTTCGGGCGCGTGATATTTCGATGTGAGCGGGAAGTTTGAAAGCTTTTGGCTCCTAAAATTATAAGTATTCTGCTCTCGTACGGCCGACTATGATAACATGGCCGACAATTTGTTTGTTTTGCATGCAAAAAAATGTGCAAGTTTTAAAAATCAATGTCTCCAACTCGAAATTTAGATTGTCCATTCAATTCAAATATGGATCATTGAGCTACTACAAGCAAATACCATCATACGGTCCAATTCAAATGAAATTCCAAATATGTTAATCCTAAATATGATGACAAAAGCAAAAATGTGTATGTGTATGAATAAAGTGGATGATTATAAAGTTCGAACATGCCCGTATGTGTATATCTCTAGGTTTGATATATGAATTTGAAATCACGAAATCCCGGCTTAAAAAATGTACTCCCTCCGTTCTGAATTACTTGTCGCAGGTATGGATGTATCTAGATGTATTTTAGTTCTAGATACATCCATTTCTACGACGAGTAATTTGGAACGGAGGGAGTACCTCCGTTTAAATGAATTACAAAAGCTAATGATGGAGTCAAATTCCAAAATTCCAATCTTAGGTTTATAATTCTGGTACATCAAGGTGTATCACGCTTGTTCAAAAGTATCGTTATCTCATAGTACAAACTGTGAAAGAAATTGATCAACCATGAGTGCACAATATCTCAATTATGCTGAAGTCCCTCAAATATAGACACCTCACTCTTTATTTGAAGTCAACCCCCCCCCCACCACCACCACACACACACACAGAGACAAAAGTCATTCTCTCCCCCAATCACCAACGCACGAGCACATTAACACCCCTCTCTCTTGTAAAGTCCGGACCCCAACATAGGTCTCTATCACTTTGTCTCTCGGGCATGCACACATCTCTTCCCTCACTCTCTAGGTCTCCCGATATCTCTCTTACGCAAGCACAACACTATGTAGAGTGTATATTTCCCATACACACAAAACTTCGCCCCCAAACGTATATCTCCCTAGTTATGTGGTTCTCGCGCACTCACCTCAAACACCACCCCCACTGCAAACAAGCACACTTTGTCTCCTTGTGCACCACTCTCCTCTTTCTATCTCTCCCACATGCGGACCCGCCCCAGCTCCTTCCTTGTATACATATATGTCGTGACTCTTTGAATAGATCCCTAATGTATAATCGTTCTCGATTTCACACATTGTTCTCTACACCATCTATTCTAGATCTCTCATGAAGTCCCTATCACACACATGATGACTCGCTTCCCTTACGTCTCCGTTCATAGGCCAATTTCGGACAACATCAACATTGTCTCCCTATCTATACGCCATTTATGGACACAAATGACCCCTCTCGCCCCCTCTCTTCCTCTCTCTCTCTCTCTCTCTCTCTCTCTCTCCTTCGCTAGCTCTCTCTTTCTCTCGCTCTCACACCCCTCTCCCACACACACACTCGATGTCTCTTCCAAATAGTCTGCTCCCCCTGCCCGCACCCATGCTATCTCACTACTACACATGTCACACCATTCCCCCTTCCCTTATACTAGGTTTACATCATCAGTGGTCTCTCTACTCCACATACACTCTCTCCCTCTCACACACAAACGCGTGCACAAACACACACACAGACACGCACAAACACCCATTTATCTGGATCCGCATCTCTCCTCATGTCCATGTGTATCTCACACACTCACTGTCTAATTATGTATATGTGTCCTCATGTTACACAACACAAAGCCCCATGTACATGTCTCTCTCTATCTTCCACACACATAGACACAAAGAATCTGTTATCATTGCCTCAGTCTCTACATATCACACATCCACACTGTCTCTCTCTCTCTCTCGCAAACACGCTCAACAAGGGTTTCCCCGTGAATAACTTACCGTCTATTCATCAACAGTCATGGCAGTACGGCGAACACGAGACCTGAAAAAGAATAAATCTACACATGCTTAGACCACCTAGTATGACTACTAGGACTAGAGCAAGCCAAAAAGCGCGCCGCCGTCACCCCCTCCTTGTCGGCGACGGGAAAATCTTTGTTTTACACAGTCGAGAAGTCATTGTGCTAAGGCCCCACATGCCGAGGCGTTGAATAGAATGTAGATGCTAGTTTACGGAAGCAAGTATCGATAATACGTTTGTATCTCCATACTTATATTTCTTCTCTTATAAAAAAACCGAGTTGGTGATGATGGTACGTGTGCCATCTTGCAATATAGACCGTCCGATCTATATCTGGCGGATGGAAATTAAACTAAAAGATACCCGCACCCCTCTCCACATTTGCAGACAAGGTGTTCCCTCGTTCATCCTTATCTCCAACAAACCTCATTGTTGAGCAACTAAGAAAGGAAGCCTCTGGAACAAACTGTCCTGGTGGCTGCTGCCGGCGTCGTCAATCCCCATGCTTCCACTCAGTCCGACCACCAACCACCACCACACCCCACTCCTCTTCACCTTATCTCATATTTCTCGAGATATCATTAGTTTTTACACATGGGATTACTCCCTCAAGGGTCAATCACAACAAGTGTTTTATAAAAAAAATGCATCTTGATGTTCCGTGCAATGCACGGATCTTGCTAGTACTCCTACACAAGACTAAGTAGGTGTTGCTGGTGTGTCTGGCATCCGTCGTTTCTGACTATTAGATCTACATCTAACGATTGTGAGGTAAGTTGTTGCCTTTTCTCACCAACATCCCACTTGTCTAGCAATTTGCAGAAAAACCCATAATTAGTATCTTAAAACCAACCACATCCCTCCCTGACCTCACCAAAACAGCCCAAGGAATATATTCTAATTGAAACATAATATATCTCTAGTGACATATGTATATCAAAATTAGAGTATTTTGTACCAAGTTTGTGAATAAGTATTATTCTAATTATGATTCGTTGCAATGGACATGAACATTGCTAGTATTTCCAACCATGCATTTTCCTAGTATTCCATAGTTTCGAGTTTTCCATCAAGATATTAGTCACTCATGGTTGATATTTACTTTCAATCATGTACACATATGCACTATGTAACTAGCCTTGCTTATTGGCTTCCAAAGCTTAACTTTCACTCCTACTTACAATATGTAGAGTATTTAACAAAAAACTACCACTTTCAACCAGCCCTAGGAAGAATCTATTGTACAAAAAATAGCAAAAACATACCCAAAATTTCTTAATCCATGCCAAAAACTACCTAGTACTCCTACCGATTAGGTTCGTTTAAACCCATTTATGACAGGGTTGTCCCACACGTCCGTGCTGACAAGGCAGCTTAAACCAACACATTTTGTTTGACCATTGACACGAGGGACCCACATCTGACCTTCTATCCTGTTATTCCCCCTCAAATCATTATTTTTCCTGAACATTACTTCAAACAGTACTGATGCGTGTTCGTTGGTGGTGCCGGTGATGAGCGAGTTGCCCGCCGCTCCGCAGGCTGGCCCGAGCGTGACTCACGAGCGAGCAATCCGCCGCGCTGGCCTTCGCTCGAGCCAGATGGTTGGCCTTAGCGCGGCGCGTGCGAGCATGCCGCCACACTGCCATGCCAATCTAGCTAGCAAACCTTGCAGACAAGCAGCTGGACGGAGCTATCTTGGCTAGCTAGCGGCCGCGAGCGCCGAACGGAGCTGGCATCCGGGCTGCCGCAACATGGGCTCCGCATCGCCGGCGGTTTTGACCTCGCCTTCTGCCGGCGGTGGTAGCTGCGTCCCATGGCCGAGGATGACTAGGTGGATGGGCCGGAGGTAGGAGGTCACTAGAGGATTTTTGTTGGTAAGAGCATGTACAATGGTTGATAAGGTAGTCTTATCTTAAGTTTGCCACGTATGCAAGTGGTAGTAGTTTCTTGGCATTTTAGTGGTTCCTTGCATTATTAGAGCAAGTACAATAGAGCTGAGTCAGCGGGCTATAAGAAATAAACTAATATATTTCTGCTTAGTTGGAGGAAAGAGAAGAGGAGAGAGAAGGTAAGCGGGCTCTTCGTGAAGAGCCAGCTCTAGCACGTGCTCCTAGGCACTTTGTGAGAATGAGAAGTGGGCCACATAATAGAAAAGTAGTACACTCTTTTGATCTATTATTGTACATGTTGGCTATAAGATGGGCTGTAGATGACATGGCACTGGCTTATAGCCAGCAGCTGGCTATACTATTAACCATGCTCTTAGGGGTTTCTTGTAAGGAACAATGTATGTACTACTAGCGACAAATGGCGACTATAGGTTGCGTTGTACTCCAACGAGTACTACTAGTGGTCGTGGGAGTGTATACCTCGTTTTGTGGGTTCGATCCCGGCCGAACGCACGGCGGCCTTTTTTTAAAAAATAGTACCACTACACTTTGCTGTGAGCCAATATTTTACACGGGTGGTTTGAGTTTTGAAGTCAAACAAACGTGCGGCCCCACAATCTGGGTGCACTGGACAGCCTAGCCACGTGAATGGGTTTTCCTTCCCAGCATCCCGTGGTTCGCGTGCTCACCCTAGCCACACCTCGCTTGCAGCTTCCTCATCTTCTAGTAGCATATTTAAACTAGCGCCTCCCAATTAAGCCCGAGGAGCCGGAAAAGCCTGGCGGGGCATTGGGAACTGTGCAATATGGCTTTGTACGTAAAGTGCTCTACTACTACTCTGTAGCTTGTGGCGTTGCACGCATGGACTTCACTCCATTATCGGCTCTACTATAAAAGAAATTCCTCTTGACGTGTTTTTTTGAAACGAAGGAAAAAGCTTTGCTTCATCTCATTCATAAAGAAGGAACTACTAACAAAGTTCGACGAGATCCATTACACCTCCACAAATGGAAGCGAAAAGCCTAGTCTCGCTGTATTAAATAAGTCAAATGTTCTGCCCCCACAGTAACCGTCGTTGATAAACAGGCTGCTAGTGTGTGCGTGAGAGGAGCGGCTGAGTAGGCCAGCTACGTGAGAGGAGCGGCTGAATAGAGCACCGAGAGTACCCACTAGGCCACTACGCAGGTTTACTTCCCCTGCATTGATAGTACAACGATGGTTCTAGAGAATAGTAGTACCCTCCACTTCCAACTGTAGCTCCTTGGCCCTGAGATTCAAGAGTTAAAAACTGGTGCACTATACTAGACTAGACTAGAAGTACAGTACATCGCACTACTAGTTGAGAAAAGTAGTACTAGTACTGCTACAGTACGAGTACGTACTCCTCCGTCACATAATGTAAGACGTTTTTTTACACTAGTTGGCGTGTACAAAAAATGGCAAAAACATACACAAAATTTCTTAATCCACACCAAAAACTACTACCTAGTGCCAAAAATTTCTTACTAGTGCTATTATTTACAGTATAATGCAATCCCATAACGTTCCATAATGCTAGTACTAGTAGTAAATAATAGCCTCACCCCTTCGCTAAGGAACGATCTACAGTTGGAAGGGATGAGGCCCTACGGTTACTACATTCTTATCTCCTCCTTGCCAGTTCCCCTCCCCCCGAAGAGAAGGCAGTTCGTCGCTGCTCCCATGGATTCGCCAGGCGGTTCTCCTCCTCATCGGGGCTAGGAGACCTTGGACGATGATCCTCTGGGAGAAATCGCACGCCGAACCGACGTCCTCACCGCCACAAGACTCGGTGCTTCCTGCACCAACTTTTTCAAGATGCTGTTTAAACATGCTTGGGAAAAGGCCATGCTTGTTGGTCTTCCATGTGTCCTTGAGGAGAAGGTTGTTCTATGGGACAATCCTTCGAACAGTCCACCGCTCCCTGGCCATGGTTGCACGTTGACTCCGCTAGAGTTGCCGACGTTGAGAGGTAGTTGGATTTTGTCCGATGAGCAGGTCAGTAATGGAGTTTGATCATGTAGTACTTAGTTATTCCATTTCCATCCCGTAATTTCTCCTCTGCCCATCGTCTTATATATAGGTCTGGGTCGGTGCCAACGAAGATTGGCTTGCATACCTCCGGTCGGATACCACCATCATTTTGCATAACATCCACAGCAGTGCGGCCGTTCCGATAGACCCCTTCTCCACCATTGGGATCGGCCTTCCGGACTGGCTGGGCTTGAATACGTATGATGATGCCTACATGAGATTGAAGAAGATAGCAATTGCGGACCCGCCGACAAAGCGACGCGGCTACGTCGATTACTATCTCATCACGGTGTTCGACATAAGGATTGCCATCAATGCAAGAGGCAGTAACGGCAGAGGCTAGCGCATGTTGGCCGCGGCAGTTTTGTACCCCTACATGTTCGAAGACGCCGTGCGCCATCTAGGCCGCATCTTCGCGGTGACAAGCCAGGGGACTTGTTTCATCTTGTTGCCATCCTACGGTACGGGAGATTACAAATGGAATGCACAACCCATCATTTGCATCCCTAACGGTACTCCATTATTTTGCAGGGACCAGTCATCCCACGATCAAAATAAGATCGCTGATCCTAGATGTGCATTTGCATCCGCGATTCGGTCTAACCTGGAACCTTGTAGCTAACTTTGGCATATTGGCATCAACTATCTTAGCAGTCGTTACCCATGGTACCACTGATGTGCAACATGGTCACACAATCTACCACGATCGAACCGTCACCATCTACCCAGGTATTCCATTTTTTAACCCTCTCGCTTCTCTTTCATTGTTGTACTAGTAGTGTACTGTGTAGTACTAGTAGGAGTACTTTTTACCTTGGAGGACGCGTATAGCTAGCTAGGCCCTTGAAGACATGAACCCACTATCTGCCACCATTTTTGTTTTTCCATGTCTTACTATCTCATCCATGTAGCCAAGAGTGGCTATATATAATAAGCCGGTTATTTTACTTCCTCTATACTGGAGAAGTACTATTTGCTGCACAGTAATACCGACCGCTATATTTGAGCACAACATTATTATGCATGGACCTTGACTATGTACGTCACCATGTGTCCAGATCTGGGATGCCGCGTGTACCAGATGAACGGCGCCGAGTTCGACCCCCGTGATGCTACGTGGATGCCGAGGAACACTCTTGGAGAGTACTCGCTTTTCATTGGGGACAGCTACCCCATTGTGAAGCGGATGCCACCTTCCGTGCACGACACGGAAGGCCTGCCGTTCACGAAGCATGGTTGTGTCTTCATTGCGCACCGCCGGATGAACGACATGCTGGGACACGCTATCCCTGATTTATGCTGCTTCAGCTTGGATGAGTCTCCATCATGTGGAACCAGACTAGAAAGCTGCGACAATGATTCCCTTTGCCCACCTCTATGGATCGTATCATCCATGAAGAACACCTGGGACTGGAACCTGGAGGAGGACATGTAGCCCATCTATAACGTGTAACTGGAGTACAGTAATTGTGAAGGGTAGTGTTGTGAATATATGTAGACTAGTCGTGCACAAATTTATCACATGAATTGGAGATGAACTTGTGTGGCATACTGGCATTTGTCCTTTAGAATTTATTACTAGTAAATGTGTTATGTTTATGTGCAACTTGTGTGGTTGTTGCACGGGCTCCAACATGCTCTTTGAGAAAAAAAGGTGGCACAGCTTTGGATATACGTGACGTGGCGGCATCATACAGTAGCATCGTTCGCTATAGTTGTAGTACACTCCTACTAGGATGCCAACTCCTATAAAACCTTGCGCTTGGCTCTTTGCCTCTTCGGGAGGTTCAACAGTTTGTACTCGTGTGAACCTTGCACTTGGCTCTTCGCCTCTTCAAAAGGTCCAACAATGATGATACTACAGTACAATATGCTTCTGGCAATCTAACACCGATTGAACTGCTGCACATCCACCGTGAGGGCGAGGGCGAGGGCGAGGGAGAGGGAGAGGGAGAGGGCGTTGTAGTCAAAACCCTCTCCTCGTCCTGCGAACCACCGCGCGCGTGGGCGAGGGAGAGGCGTAGTAATCAAGCTTCTCCTCGTTCGGCGAGTTGATGGGACACATCAAAGCAATACTAGTACTAGCAGTAGTAGTCCATACCGCGTCCTTTCCGATTAATATGGATTAATTTGAAACGAGAAAAATACACTGGCGGTCAACGTATGTAACAATACGCTCTTTACAGTCACCATATATATTTTTGCAGTGATTATACGATCACTATCTCATCCTAGAGCACCGTATTGCACCCTACTGACCGGCCACATAGTCGACGTGGCACTTTGTTGTCTGGTTAAATTGTCACCTTGTTTCTGGGTCCCACGTGTCAGTTGGCAGAGCAAAGAAATCAGTTAAACAAAACTTTACACAGGCGCGACACGAGTCCAACCCTTGCGCGCGAATCGCCCTGGCTGTGTATGTGAGTGCATGCACATCTCCTCCCTCGGTCTTCCAACAAAGAGTGTACATCGGCTATAAGACAAAGAGTGTAGTACATGATGTACATCTACACTTCCAATGCATTTAGCCTTTAATCTAAATCGATATTGATTGACTAATGCACCAACTTGTGCTGTAGGTATAGGCTACATGTCTATCCTTAATTACAGCATGCAACGGCCTTCATTTAATCTTCTTATCTCAATGGTCGCATGCACACATAAGTCTGCTACTTTTTGGTGTAAATCTCTAAATGTACAGTCTTTCACGGACGTAGGGAGTAGGTTGAGCACTTGAGCGTGAGCGTGTGTGTTGCGTCGTGTGCTGTGTGCCGCATGGGTGCGTGAGTGTTGCATGCGTCCATGTGTACGTGCGAGTGTTGCATGTTGCATGCATGCATGGGGCTTACTCCCTCTCATTGACATGTTCATATTTCAAGCTTCCTCTGTTCCCTCCATATGGTGATACTCCCTCTGTTCCCAAATAGTACGGAGTAAAAGCATCCCTCTGTTCCCAAATACGGAGTATTTGTCTTTCTACAGATTTCAACAAGTGACTAGGTATGGAGCAAAATGAGTGAAGTGAGCATAGAGGCATAGGGATACTGTAGAAAGGAAGTCCTCGTGATCCATTATTCCCCATCTCGGTCAGAGAGAACTATTCAACTAGTCTTTGCAGTGAAGTGACAATACACGCTGCAGCAAATGGGACACGTAATTAATAAGCTGAACCAGCATGTTGGTGTTACTAAATCAGCCTTACCCAGTACTGCCATCTCTTCTTCCTCCTCCTCTCTTCTTCTTCCTCCTCTCTTCCCCATCATTGGCCACACACCATTTACCCCCGCTCACTGCGCCCGCCCGCGCCATCTTCCTTGGTAGCTCGCGTGTACCATATCCCCCCACTCACTGCTTGGTGACACGAGGAGAAGCTTCTTCGTTCGCCTGCCCGAATCCACTTCCCCGCTGGCTCGCAGGCACCGAAAACCCCAATGGCAGAACCGACTGACACGCAGAGCCGCGATTGGAATTCCCTCCCCGATGTTCTCTTGGAGCAGATATGTAGTCATATGGACCTACTTAGCACCGTCCGTCTGGCCGCATGCTCGGTGTCTTTGTACTGTCTACTCGTCTGCAACCAGCCGGCTCTTTTCAAGACACCCTGCTTGCTGATGCCCGATCCTCGCAGGTGGCCCAAACACCGACTTGACGATCCTACGGAGGTTGCCGTGGTGCCCCTCGACACGCTACCACTACCCGTCCACCTGTCCTTCATGCGCGGCCACTACTGGGCGGGCATGAAGGCCAACTGGATCGTCCTCATCCACCACACCGGTAGTCCGTGGCGTCTCGTGTATATCTACACCCAGCGAGAGATCACCCTTCCATCGTTGGATACCGCCGCCATCGAGCCTCGCGGCCCGCCGGACACTCCTGCCTACTACGCACAAGATGCGTCAAGCTTTTGGCTCGACCTCTATTTGCAGAAAGTTGTAATGTGCGAAGTGCCCACACCATCAGAAGACTACATGGATTACATGCTCATTGCCTTGTTCAACATGGGATTAGTCTATCTGGAATCCGGTTGCCATACATGGTTATGGCTCATCATCAATCCTGTTGAGGCAACATTTCTGTCTGATGCTATAGTGCATGATGGCATCATTTACGCGGTTGACGCACAGATTGGCTACCTATACTGGTGGAATCTATCATCGTGTAATTGTTCTATCTCATCTCAACTTTACCTTATGAATACGACTCCTTGTTCATTTGTTACAAATTTAGAATGCATAGCATGTCTATAACCACATCATTGCTATATGTTCCTCTCATTTCCTAGATTTTTATGACCACACATGTTATTGTTAGAGTTGATATGAGAACAATTGGCATCTAATGATTGTTAGAATACATATTATGATCATAACATCATGATTGCTATATGTTACTCTCGTTTACAAGATTTTTATAACAACGCATGTTATTGCTTAGAGTTGATATGAGAACAGTAGTAGTAAGTGCTATGGTAGAATATGTGTTGGAGATATGCCCTAGAGGCAATCATGTATGATGATATTTCCTATGTGTTTATGAATAAACATAGTCCTTGGACATTATCAATGATGTGTATCAGCAAGTACGTGACATGTTTGTGGGACTATGCATTGTATGATGACTGTCCTAAAAGGTCCCTAGTCGAAAGGGTTGTGTGGACGCGCAGCCAACTAGACTAGCATATGACACGGTCGATGGCTTGGTATCACTAGCCATGGAGCATTGGATGCTAACCGGATAATATGGACCTGTAAGGATTTGGTAGGATTCGACGTAGTCGGATCCAAGTCGAGATAAGGTCCAAGTCGGACAGACCCAACTATGAGACGCAGCGATATGTCATTTGTGAGTCTCTAGTACAACATATGTTCTATGACCTAAGACCTGAGCTGGCGCATGTACTCTGGATGATGACAGACTGGCTTCGGGCCGACCAAACGCTACTCCGTAACTAGGTAGTTATAATGGTAGGTTTTGGGTTTGTCTAGAACCATGCTGCGAGACATGGTCGAGCAAGATGAGATTTGCCCCTCCGATCAGGAGAGATATACTCTGGGCCCCTCGCGTGATCCGACCAGGATAAGCATGGCCATGCGACAAGGATTATGAGATAATCCGGTTTGTGGTCGGCATCACTGGAACGAGAAAGAGGTCGGGCTAGCACAAGGATGACAGACTCGCCTTGAGCTCGACAACATATATAGTGTGGCAAAAGGAATGGAAGTGTGATGTACAGGTTCGCTAACCAGTTTCATAGTGTGCTTGGTGTTCGGCATGCCTTGCAAGAGGCGCTACCAACCGTGCAGTTCGGAGGTGATGCGAACTGCGACCAAACCGACTTGAACCTAAGGGGTCGCGCGCTTAAGGGAAGGAACCTACGAGGTCGGATCCAAGGACACTGGTCGGATATGATCTGAACTGTATTCGGATTGTGGCCGAGTAGACTTATGGGCTTTAGGGTCCGTGCGAGGCCCAAGTATTGAGCCCGTGACAGACGCCTATATATATAGTGGAGGTGCCGCACACTCAAAGCGATCGCTTCGGCGCTGTCACTAGGGTTTGCATGTGTTGTGAATAGACACCTCCACTCGCCGCCGGTTGTGTGATCAGACCTAGCAGTCCGCTGCACGACGTTCTTCCTGCACGCGCGGATACCGTTTGAGGCGATGCACTTGCGCCGCTCCAGCGAACCTGTACGTGGGAACCGACCACCGGTTGTACGAGGGAGATCGGACGAGGAGGAGACGATCCACGCGTACGCGCTGCCCCAACTCTTCTTCCCCTGCACGGGACTGTGCATCTAGTGGTAACGAACTGTGATCCATCTCCCGTAGCATGTTCTTGGTTGTTCTACGTGTAGGAAATTTTTAATTTGCAGTCGACGCACCCTACCGTAGATCCCAACAATGGTATCAGAGCCTCTGCTATAGGATTTGGATTCAGATCGTATGCATATTAGATATGCGGAGGCGATAGATGAGATCTGTTGTCGTTGATAAGATTGGCTGTGTGCATGGTTGATGAGATCAACTGCACATGGGGATCGATGTGGCTATGTTTTCTATTGATTGGGATTGATGAGGTCGTGACACGATCTACCCCTACCGGTCGGTTATCTGCCATCGGGGTTAACAGTGAAACGTAAATCCGAATCGGATTCGCGATGATCGATGAGATCGGTCAGATCAGAGAATTCGGCGTGATCGGAGTTCAGATGTGATCTGTAATTTCCGAGAACGTGTGCGTAGCGCCTTGTATTTCGTACACGATCACTCAAACTGGTAGAATGCGATTCTATGCATATTTATTTTGCAGGGTTTGATGTGAATAGTATGGCTCATGTGTATGTGATGCATGTGTGTAAATTATACATGGTCTACGTGTCATGTTTGTCAGCCGGCAGGAGCCAAAGTGCTGCCATTATATTGTATAACGATCTGCGTGTCGACTTGTGACTCTATGTAAAATTCATTACTAGATGTAGTAGTTGGATAATAGAGATCAGGTTGGTGCCTTGGCGTCCCGACGTGACAAACAATATGGAGTTCCTAGATGGTCATCGGAGTCGGAGCCAACCTGGAAGAACATCCATGAAGGAGCCATACTATTTCATAATATGTGTTTATTTGTGATTGTTATGCTTCCTTGTTTTCTATGCATGTTAGAATGGTAGAAATATCCCTCATGAATATCAAGCGAATTGCCATCCCCGGTGTTGCACCTTCGCACGTCAAGTACGTCTAGTAGTGGGCTCAAAAAATTGGGGTGCTACTAGGTGTCCTTGAACTGAAGGGTTCGTGTCGGACACGGGCGTGCACTGCATTAGGTTGGACAAGGCTATCAAAACGGTTTTGGGCCTTGTGGCAAAAGAGATCGGGAGCCGGGGTATGAGATACCTACCCGACCGACAGGAGTCGTATAGAGATACAATTAGCAAGGAGTTGCTTACCGGATAGGCATGTTGTCTAGCAGTGATGCTAAAGCTCACTAGTCGCATGTGCTAGTCGGATCCTGAATCACTGAGAGTTTGCGGAGGGATGCTGACTTCAGTGGGAGTATTTCTGTTTAAGGCTAGAATTGCTCTACATAAACACATTGCTTAGTGATTGCATATTTTTCTGTTGTAGATCAATGGCACCACCTGCTCAACCCAACTTTGCATTGAAATCAATTCTGGAAAAGGATAAACTTAATGGAACAAACTATACTAGCTGGTATAGAAATTTGAGAATTTTTATCAAGCAGGATAAAAAGGAACATGTTCTAGAGGATCCGCTTCTAGAGGAACCTGCCGATAATGCTAGTACCACAACCAAGAATGCCTACTAGAAACTTGTTGATGAATCAAACGAGATCAGCTGCCTCATGCTGGCTTGTATGGAGCCCGATTTGTAGTAGCATTTCAAAGACATTGGGGCTTTCGATATGATCGAGAGTCTCAAGAGCATGTTTCAGGTGCAGGCTAGGACCGAAAGGTTCAACGTCTGGCGATCCTTGATGGATTGTAAGCTGAAGGAAGGTGATCCACTGAGCCCGCATGTGATCAAGATGGTCAGATATGTGCAAGCTTTGGATCGGTTGGCCTTCCCGCTCTTGGATGAGCTGGCTACTGATGCAGTTCTGGGTTCTCTTCCGCCCAGCTATGGGACGTTCATCTCGAACTATCATATGCATGGCATGGATAAGAAGCTCACTGAATTGCATGGATGCTCAAAGTGGCAGAGCAGGATTTTAAGAAAGGCACGCATCAAGTGTCGATGGTGCAGAAATCGGCTAAGTTCAAGAAGAGTTGGTCTAAGAAGAAGGCTAAGGCAAAGGGCACGGAGATGGTAACCTCCATCGCTGCGCCGTTGTCTGGACCGGACTCAAAGACCATTTGTTATCATTGCAAGGAAACTGGTCATTGGAAGAGGAACTGTAGCAAGTGGCTTGCAGAGCATGGCAAGAAGGCCAGGAATGCTGCTTCAGGCAAAGGTACACTTGTTGCATATGTTATAGACATTTACCTTCCTGACATACCTAGTAGCTCTTGGGTATTTGATACCGGATCGGTTGTTCATATTTGCAACTTGATGCAGGGGCTAGTAAGAACTAGGCGTGTGGCACAAGGGGAGATTGACATCAGGGTCGGCAACAAAGCAAGAGTTGCTGCGTTGGAGGTCGGCATGATGCAGCTCCAGCTTCCTTCTGGATTTATTTTGGAATTGAATAATTGTTATTACATTCCAGCACTTAGTCAGAACATTATTTCTGCCTCATGCTTGACGAATCAGGGTTATGAATTCAATTTAAAGGACAATGGTTGTTCGATTTATTTGAATGGTATGTTCCACGGCTATGCACCCATTCTTGATGGGTTATTTATATTGAATCTAGAATAGGAACTTGTCTATAACGTGAATGTCAAGAGGCATAAGCCCAATGAGATAAATCTGACATACTTCTGGCATTGCCGGCTTAGACACATTAGTCTGAAACGCATGAAGAAGCTCCATGATGATGGATTCCTAACTTCGACCGACTTTGGGTCGTTCGAGACATGCGAATCATGCTTGCTCGGCAAGATGACTAAGTCTCCTTTCGCAAAGAGTTGCGAGAGGGCATCCGAGCTGTTGGAACTGATACACAGTGATGTGTGTGGACCAATGAGCACAACTGCCAGAGGTGGCTATCAGTACTTCGTGACTTTTACTGACAACTTGAGTAGGTATGGATATATCTATTTGATGAGGCACAAGTCAGAGACTTTTGAAAAGTTCAAAGAGTTTCAAAACGAGGTGGAGAATCAGCTCGGCAAGACTATAAAACTTCTACGATCTGATCGTGGAGGTGAGTACATGAGCCAAGGGTTTGATGATCATCTGAAAATCAGAGGTGTAGTACCTCAGCTCACACCTCCGGGTACACCACAGAGAAATGGTGTATCAGAATGGAGGAATCGCACCTTGTTGGACATGGTTCGATCTATGATGAGCAAGTCAGATTTACCCTTGTCATTCTGGGGATATGCTCTAGAAACTGCAGCTTTCACACTTAACAGGGTACCATCAAAATCCGTAGACAAGACACCACATGAGATGTGGACCGGGAAGAGTCCCAGTTTGTCTTTTCTAAAGATTTGGGGTTGTGAAGCATTTGTCAAGAAACTTATGTCAGACAAGCTTACACCCAAGTCGGATAAATGCATATTCGTGGGATATCCGAGGGAAACCTTGGGATATAACTTCTATAACCGGGAAGAGAACAAAGTGTTTGTTGCTCGGAACGGGTTTTTCCTTGACAAAGAGTTTCTCAGTCGGGAGGCCAGTTGGAGGACGGTCCGACTCGAAGAAATTCGAGGACCACTCGGGGACGGCTCGGCTGGTGATGAGATCATACCGGAGTCAGTCAAGGAACCCGTAGTGGAAGCGGCACCGGAACCATAGAGGTCGGAAAGATTGTGCAGAGTGCGTGATGTATTGTTGCTAGAAAGCGATGAGCCGGCCACATATGCGGAAGCGATGGTGAGCCCAGATTCCGAGGCATGGCTGGAGGCCATGAGATCCGAGTTAAAGTCCATGGATGAGAATCAAGTTTGGGACTTGGTTGATCCGCCGCCTGGCGTAACGGCCATTGGTTGCAAATGGGTCTTTAAGAAGAAAACCGATGTGGATGGAAATGTTCAGATCCATAAAGCTCGGTTTGTCGCTAAGGGTTATGGACAAGTTCAAGGAAATGACTACGACGAGACTTACTTGCCGGTAGCGATGCTGAAGTCGGTGAGGATCGTACTAGCTATGGCTGCATATTTCGATTACGAGATATGGCAGATGGATGTCAAGACAACTTTCCTTCACGGAAATTTAACCGAGGATGTGTATATGGTACAGCCCGAGGGTTTTGTCGATCCGACTAGCACTAGTAAGGTATGCAAGCTCAAGAGATCCATTTATGGGTTGAGGCAAGCATCTCGGAGCTGGAACATTCGTTTTGATGAGGTCGCCACTGGTTTCGGCTTCATCAAAAGCGAAGAGGACTCTTGTTTATACAAGAAGTTAAGTGGGAGCTCGATAGTGTTTTTGATCTTGTATGTGGCTGACATACTACTGATCGGAAATGATATTTCGATGCTGAACTCGGTCAAGGAGTCATTGAATGGCAAGTTTTCGATGAAGGACCTTGGTTAGGCAATGTACATTTTAGGCATTAAGATCTATAGAGATAGATCAAGGAGGCTGCTCGGCTTAAGCCAGAGCACGTACATAGATAAAGTGTTGAAGCGGTTCAACATGAGTGAGGCAAGGAAAGGGTTCTTGCCAATCTCACATGGTATAAGGCTAAGCGAGACTCAGAGTCGTTCAACATCTGATGAGCTAAGCAAGATGAGTAGGATTCCATATGCCTCGGCAATCGGATCCATCATTTATGCCACGATATGTACGCGGCCCGATGTTGCTTTTGCAATAAGCCTAACAAGTAGATACCAGGCCGACCCAGGTGAGAGTCACTGGGCAGCAGTAAAGACTATTTTGAAGTACCTGAAAAAGGATTAAAGAGATGTTCCTAGTTTATGGAGGTGAGGAAGAGCTCGTCGTAAGGGGTTACGCCGATGCTAGTTTCCAAACCGATAGAGATGATTGTCGATCACAGTCCGGATTTGTGTACATCATGAACGGAGGAGCAGTGAGCTGGATGAGTTCCAAGCAAGATATGGTGGCCAATTCTACTACAGAAGCCGAATACATTGCGGCTTGTGAAGCTGCAAAGGAAGGTGTTTGGATCCGGAACTTTCTGGATGATCTTGGTATTTTCCCAGCCTCGGTAAAACCGTTGGACCTTTATTGTGATAATTCTTGTGCCATCGCACAAGCCAAGGAGCCGAGGAATCACCATAAGGTCAGACACATAGATCGGAAATATCACCTGATACGAACGATCGTAAAGAGTGGTGATGTAGAGTTATGCAAAATTCACATGGATGCAAATGTTGCGGATCCGTTGACTAAGCCACTTCCACAACCCAAGCATGAGGGGCACGTTAGAGCTATGGGCATTCGATGTATATTTCATTGACTCTAGTGCAAGTGGGAGACTATTGGAGATATGCCCTAGAGGCAATCATGTATGATGATATTGCCTATGTGTTTATGAATAAACATAGTCCTTGGACATTATCAATGATGTGTATCAGCAAGTACGTGACATGTTTGTGGGACTATGCATTGTATGATGACTATCCTAAAAGGTCCCTAGTCGAAAGGGTTGTGTGGACGCGCAGCCAACTAGACTAGCATATGACACGGTCGATGGCTTGGTATCACTAGCCATGGAGCATTGGATGCTAACCGGATAATATGGACTTGGAAGGATTTGGTAGGATTCGACGTAGTCGGATCCAAGTCGAGATAAGGTCCAAGTCGGACAGACCCAACTATGAGACGCAGCGATATGTCATCTGTGAGTCTCTAGTACAACATATGTTCTATGTCCTAAGACCTGAGCTGGCGCATGTACTCTGGATGATGACAGACTTGCTTTGGGCCGACCAAACGCTACTCCGTAACTAGGTAGTTATAAAGGTAGGTTTCGGGTTTGTCCAGAACCATGCTGCGAGACATGGTCGAGCAAGATGGGATTTGCCCCTCCGATCAGGAGAGATATACTCTGGGCCCCTCGTGTGATCCGACCAGGATAAGCATGGCCATGCGACAAGGATTATGAGATAATCCAGTTTGTGGTCGGCATCACTGGAACTAGAAAGAGGTCGGGCTAGCACAAGGATGACAGACTCGCCTTGAGCTCGACAACATATATCGTGTGGCAAAAGGAATGGAAGTGTGATGTACAGGTTCGCTAACCAGCTTCATAGTTTGCTTGGTGTTCGGCATGCCTTGCTAGAGGCTGCTACCAACCATGCAGTTCGGAGGTGATCCGAACTGCGACCAAACCGACTTGAACCTAAGGGGTCGCGTGCTTAAGGGAAGGAACCTATGAGGTCGGATCCGAGGACACTGGTCGGATATGATCCAAACTGTATTTGGATTGTGGCCGAGTAGACTTATGGGCTTTAGGGTCCGTGCGAGGCCCAAGTGTTGAGCCCGTGACGGACGCCTATATATATAGTGGAGGTGCCACACACTCAAAGCGATCGCTTTGGCGCTGTCACTAGGGTTTGCATGTGTTGCGAATAGACACCTCCACTTGCCGCTGGTTGTGTGTTCGGACCTAGCAGTCCGCCGCACGACGTTCTTCCTACACGCGCGGATACCGTTAGAGGCGGTGCACTTGCGCCGCTCCGGCGAACCTGTACGTGGGAACCGACCACCGGTTGTACGAGGGAGATCGGACGAGGAGGAGACGATCCACGCGGATGCGCTGCCCCAACTCTTCTTCCGCTGCACGGCACTGCGTGTCCAGTGGTAACGAACTGTGATCCATCTCCCGTAGCATGTTCTTGGTTATTCTGCGTGTAGGAAATTTTTAATTTGTAGTCGATGCACCCTACCGTAGATCCCAACAATATGAGTAGGTGCTGTCATAGCTGTTTTCCTCTCATTGTTACATGATGTTTGAACCATGACATATTGCTAGAATATGAAAGCCATTGGCTTATTTTTTAACTTGGGGTATGATTATGACCACGGCATTGCAATTCTCTGTCTATGATATGTGTCACTGTTATAATAATCTTAATTCCACACATACTCTGAACATGATTGTTTATTTTTGTCCTTTTGGTCTCCAATTTGAATTGTTGCAGCAGACGCAAATGCGCTGGCCATCATGATTCCAGGACCTGGAATCATACCAGCCGATGGGTGGTGGTTTATCGCTCCTTCGGCTGACGGCGGTCATTTGATGCCCATTCGCACGTACGAAATTGACCAAACCATTACATCAAACCACATGCAGTACAATGTGTGGGGCGTTCGTGACATTGATGGCTATGGCTGCTTCGTGTTCGAGAAAGATCCCAGCTCCGTTGGGCCAGGCGTATTCAACTGGAGGTGGGTTTACAGCCTCGGCAACCACTCCTTGTTCCCCGGGCTCAATTATCCGATCATCCAACCAATCATCGATCATATCACCGACGATGATTACTGTGCTATGCAACTTCCATTCGCGAGGGGGGCTGTGTTTACACATCATACCATGGGTTTCATGAATCACCATATCCAGAGATTCGTTGACACAGCTTGTTGCCAGATAATCTTCAGTGTGTGAAAGGCATCAAGCTTCCATGCGATGGATGGCTTTTGCAAACCCGACATGCGGCGATGTGGTTCATGCCAACAGCAAATATGCACAACTTGATTCGTGCTGATCTCTAGACTGAGCCATGTATTCTGCTGCTGTAGCATGACCCTCTTTTGTTGGATATTATGTACTGTTGTTAGTTTGAAGCACTCCTCTAATTTGAAGGATAGATACCTTCCTGGGATCAAGTGCATCCTAACTCACCTGCGTAGGATGTACTGATAATGATGATGGAGATGCTGTGCAGAAGCCATATATAGGACAACACTATTCTGATCCTAGGATCAGAATAGTTATTCTGATCACAGCGATGCTATATAGGGGCGACGCGGTGTTGCCGGACTGCCCAAACTGCAAAAAAGCATGACGGCCCACCCCCTCCTGCACGACTGTTTGCTTGATCCACCCGACCACCTCCCGCCGGTGGCCAACGCCCCTGGCGCATCACCCGCCGTCGCCCCTCCTCCCCCCGGCCGGACGCGCCACCGGATCCTAGCATCGTCGTGCGTCACCGGGTCAACGGAATCCCGTGCGCTGCCGCTGCCCACGGGTCCGCCCCGGGACCAATCCCGCCACCAGGCGCCGGCGTGCGGTCCGCCGGATCCCCTAGACGCTACTGCTACTCTTCACCGCCCAGCCAACCTCGTCCTGATCCGGCAGCCCTACCGGCCATCTTCTCCCACGGCCGCGCGCCGTCCTCCTCCCATGGCCCCCGATCCACCACTAGCCTTCTCCCACAGCCCCACCCAATCCACTGCCGTGCGTGGCACCGAGGTTGGCAGCTACCCCGTGCATCTGCATGCTGCTGCAGTTGGCCGTCGCTACCTCATCTACTCGCTGGCTTCCGTACGTGAGCACAACCGGAGAGCCCCTGTAACTTCTACATCCGTCCACGCATCCTCATGCTCTGCCTCCTCTCTCTCCGATTAGTTGACCTTCTCACAAGCACCACCTTGACCTTCCCTGGACCAACTAATTTTTAACTTCATGGTACGCATGTGTTCTTGTTTTGATCTGTATCCACTTGTAGGAACTAAAAATGTACGCATGCGTTCTCCTTTTGATCTTTATCTACTGCTATCTAAATCTTCTTATCTAGGTGTCAAAAAAATGTGCGCCGAGACGCCGCCCCTGTGGCCGAACTCCTGCCTCCGCTTGGCTCCGTTCGTAGCAGCACACCACCTCCCTCGCCATCCACCTGCCTGTGTTCATATTCTATAGGTGACCTTCTCTCCTCACGCGTACTGACCTTCCTCCTCTTCCTGCTTCCTCCTCCCCTTTAGGATGATTGAACTCTATCGCATGGAGTAGTAGAACCGCCGGCGTGTCCTGCTCCCATTCCTTATTTGTGCGCCTTGGCTTCTGGCGGTGCCACAAGGAGAAAGCAAATCGTCCAATTTTTCAGCGGGGGATCACACAGTGGGTTTTGAGGGGTACTGATGTTCAGAGTGAACGTGGATTAAGGTTGAGAGATGTGTTTTTATTACATTCAGAGAGGGTTTCCCCCTGTTTTTCATTTCTTAGCCTCTTCATAATTTATCAGATAATTTCCAAGACTAACATTCCATTGTAGCTTATAGTCTCATGTGTGTACGATTTTTTTTGATAGATTATACTCTGCCTCCTTGAAAATACTCGAACCTGATCATAACTTGGTTAAGTCTTTTATATAGCAGAAAATTTTATAGCCAAACATATTGCTATTTGAAAATTATTATCTTTGTGTGAATAAGTTTTAACCCTATGCGGGAAAAAATCTGCGCAAAGCTCCACACACACAATTCTTGATCCCTAGACCAGTTCGATCAGTTAGATGTGTGCAGAAAAATTACATGTAGTTCTTTGTGTGCAGAAATATTACATGTAGTTCTTTGGATTCCCTGCTTTCATTTTGGTAAAACTATTGATGAAAAAATGTACCTATACAGAAATGATGGTTCAGTTCAAGAAAAATGGATGTTTACTAATTTTGCGGTCTAAAGTTTCTTTGTGTTTTTACAGCAGTTTGGAGTGTATTTATATAGAAGAAGAAAAAACAATGGCACCTGCACCGGAGCAGCAGGACGATGCACACTCCTAGTGATTGCGCAGCAGCGCATTCGCCGTTTGTGCACATGTGTGTGAAGTGCAATTGAGGGAGCACTCCCCTGTTGCTATTATGCTCCTACGCCTCCCCATGGATCATGTTATCTTCTCTTCTTTTTGCTGTGATTTTGTAAATTGAAGACCATTCATAACAGGGGAAGAAAAAGTTTTAGAGAGTTTTTTATAAAAAGCCATGGATTTTATTCAGATTGTGATGGACTTTTCTCACATTTTTATGCTAGTTCATGCTCGTTTTGTACTCTTTTTTGTTCTTACTCTGTTTCAGATTTTGGTTTGAAAACGTATGCGCATGTTGACAGAGACAATCTATACAAAGAAGTTCAAATATTATTGCCCTGCGGGTTCATGTCTTCACAAGGTGTACCACTATTTTTCTTCTCTCTCAAAAAGTGTGTGTTTTCAGCACTACAGACAGATCCAATACCCCGAAGAAAGTTATGGGAAAAATATAGAAATTCTAGAGAGGTTGGGGACAGAAGGGTTTCTGTAGCGAACAATTTTTTATTCCTATGGGAAGTCTAGAGAGGTTGGTGAAGATCATTTTATTCCCGTATACTCCATGTTTTTAAAGAAATGAAATTCAAAAATAGGTAAATGAGAAGTTCAGATTGTTTAACTTCTACAAAAAGACTAAGATATTTTTCCTTTTACTATAAGAACAAAACAAAGAAGTTCAAATTTAAAATAAATAGAGTGCCTCAAAAATTATTTAGAAAATATATTTTCCCCGTTTCTACAAAAAATATTAGAGGTTCAAATTCTTTCTGAGAGAGGTTGAACAAAAATACATGACAGAAGTTCAAGGTGAAAACAACGAGAAGTTCAACTACTGCAAGGAATGCATTTCAGGTGAGAATAAAAGTATAGAAAAATAAAAGCTTAAAATGTTTGCTGAAGGAAGTTCAAGTGCTCTGTCCGGGGAGGTTCAAAAATCCTTGCGAGAGAGGTTCACCTTGTATTTCCATGTTTAAAAACACAAAAACGAATTATTTTTGTTGCGTTTTAAAATAATTCTCTCAATCCACGAAGAAGGTCAGTTATTATTTAGGAGCAATTTGATTTCAAAAAGAAAACAAGATGTCCAAATTGTAAAAATAGAGAAGTTCGATATTTATAAAAAAACACAGGTTTTCTTCCGTTACTAAAGAATAAAAGTAAAGAAGTTCAAATTAAAATAAAAGGAGTAGTTTTATGTTTACGGAAAACTCAAATTCTTTCCATTTCTACGAAAAATAAAAGTATGAGGTTCAATTTTTGAAAAAAAATGTTTGATGCTAGTTTGAAAACATTTTTTCTAAGAATAAGACTAATAAGTTCAATTTAAAATAACATAGAAGTTCGAATTATATAAAAAACTCAGATTTGTTGCGAAAAGGTCACGTGCACCTCCGTGCATGGTTCAGAATTTATATTGCGGGACGTCCGGCATCCAATTACATGTTTTAAAATGGCAAAAAATGACGTCCAACCTTCAATTGCGTGTAATTCGACGTATACACAAAAATGCGACAGAAGTTCATAGTGAAAACAACGAGAAGTTCAAGTACTGTAAGGAATGCATTTCACGTGAGAATAAAAGTATAGAAAAATAAAAGCTAAAAATGTTTGTTCAAAGAAGTTCAAGTGCTCTGGCCAGGGAGGTTCAAAAATCCTTGCGAGAGAGGTTCACCTAGTATTTCCATGCTCGATTTTTTCGTATAAAAATCGAATACAATTCTTTAATCAAAATATAAAAAGGTGAAGTTCAAATTGAAATAACACAAAAGTTCGGAGTTGATTGAAACCTAGGATTTACCTGTTCAAAAAATAAAAAACACAACGCCATTTTTTGCACTTTTAAAAACAACTCATAAACCGAAAAATGGTTGCTAGAAGTTCAAGTGTTCGGCGAGGAAAAATTCAAAAAATTCTTGTGAGAGAGGTTCACCATGTATTTAGATGTCCAAAAATACATAAAAGATGTAGTTTTTTGTGTTTTAAAATAATTCTCTCAAACAGAGAGAAGTTTAAAGTGAGAACAACCGGAAGTTCACGTACTACACGGTGTGTATTTCACATAAGAAAAATACAATAAAGTGAAACAGAGTGAAGTTCAAACAGACATGCCCCAGAAGTTCAACTACTTCACGCAGTGCAAAAAAAGCACATCAAAAAACAGCACGTCAAAAACAGAGTGAAGTTCAAACATACATGCCCCAGAAGTTCAGCTATTTCACGCAGTGCATTTCCGTTCGCAATGGACGCAGAAAACATGATCTCGCCATTTTCTAATTTACCTCCAAACGACAAGAATGTCATTTGTGTAAGTTCAAGTCCTCGGTCGGAGAATGTTAAAAAAATATTGTGAGAGATGTTTGTACAAAAGGAATATTATTTGTGTAACACTGACGAATGAATGAGAAAATTACAAACAAAAATACGTCACAAAAGTTCAACGTGAAAATAGCAGGAAGTTCAACTACTATGCTGAATGAATTTTAGATGAAAAAGTTTTAAAACCATCGCGAGTATAAGAAAATAATCAACACGGGAAAGTTTCGTGTTTACAGTAGCTTTCCATTGGTATATCACTCGTTGAATTCTGGGGAGTGGATGGAGAACTATGAGTAGTGGATGGAGATCTGCGAGCAAAAAAAAGCGGCTAAGAATCTGTTTCGAAGACAAAGTAAAGTTCAGGTAGATATGCTGAGAAGTTTAGGTTCTTCACGCAGTGTATTTTCGAAGAATCTGTTTCGCGATAGAGGCAGAATGAATAATCCCTCCGTTTTCGAAATTACTTAAAAACGGCTAAGAATCAGAGAAAACCATCAACATGAAAAAGTTTCGCATTTTCTGTAGCTTTTCAACGGTATATTATTTGCCCAATTCCGATAAAGTTTGTACAAATTACGGCGAAAATACATTTTTCACCATTTTCGAAACTGACTTAAAACCGTAAAGAATTGGGAGAAACAATACATACCAAAAAGTTTCGCATTTGTTCAAGCTTTCCAACGCCATATCATTTGCTGCATTCGGACGCACGGTTAAAAAATTAGCTCAAAAATACAAACTCGGTAGGACTTGGACCATTTTCTAAATTACTCTTAAACCATTCAAAATTAGAAAAAAAAACTTTCAAGATGAAAAAGTAGCGCATTTTCATAAGCTTTCCAACGCCATATCATATGCCTCCATTGGATTAGCCGTTTAGAAATGACATCGAAAAAATGAACTCAGCAATTCGGTTTATGAAATTTTACGTTTTTTTCAAATTACACTTTAACCATAGGGAATTAGAGAAAACTTTCAACATGTGGAAGGAGCGGTTTTGCAGCAGCTTTCCAACGCCATATTATATGCCTCATTCCGATAAACGGTTTAGAAATGCGATCGAAAATATGATTCACGTTTTTTGTGCGAAGAAAAAACGGTTTTCAAAACTGCTCTTAAAACGCTTATATTTTGCCAAAATTTAAGTTGGGTCATGATATTGGTGTCCATAGCTTTCCAACGGTATATCGCAAGCCCCATTTCGGCAATGTTGGCGGAAATTCAACCTAGTTCACAAGGAAGTACAACGTA
This sequence comes from Triticum urartu, assembly GCF_003073215.2. Classification (NCBI taxonomy): domain Eukaryota; kingdom Viridiplantae; phylum Streptophyta; class Magnoliopsida; order Poales; family Poaceae; genus Triticum; species Triticum urartu. Next base: position 62,044,805 of record NC_053026.1, read on the forward strand.
CTACTAGCAGGGCAGGTCAGGTTGTGATCAGAATATTATCCTGATCCCGTGATCAGAATAGTGTTTATGTGTATATATCAGTTAGGCTTCAAGTGCGTACTTGTTAGTTAAACCTATGTATAAATTGTGACACTAAATATGACTAGTAAGTAGTACAGTAGCAGTATTAGTATACGTCGGTCAAATTATTCATCATGTCGACACATTGAATTGACGTGAGGTGACACAAGAATCCCCGCGGCGTGTTAGGGTATTCTGGACTTCATATTTGGAGTACCACTTATCTGTAGAAATATTTCATCATTCACTTAAAACAGCCAATTGATCATACATTGAGTACCATATAACTGGAATTACCAATGCAAATCAAAGAAGGATTGGCCGGTGCTGCTGGCTGGCGTCAAGTTCGATCCCACGGATCAGGAGCCTATCAAGCACCTTGAGGCCTAAGTGAGTGCTGACAGCGCGAGATTTCAGTCTCTCATAGATTTGTTCATACCAACCATCGACAGCGAGCACGACATATGCTACACCCAACCTGAGAAACTTTCAGGTAAGACACCGATCGGCCGTCTACTTGCACAAAAATATTCCTTTGTTTATAGCTCTATTTTTGTTTTTAGACGCAGACCTGGTGAAGCAATTACAATTTGACAGTTAACAAAAAGTGAAACAAGTGACTGCAACATGACAAAGATGTTATGAAAATGCCAACTAGGTACACGAAAAACTGTATTCCACAATACTGCAAGTATCACACTGATTGGCCTAACGAAGCATTTCTTTCAGCACAATTCCAGGGCATTCAAAAGGGGCACGTGGATGCATTGCAAGATACAGTCGAAGTGCGGCATGCACGCGATGTGGCACAAGACCGGCAATACCTTACCGGTGATGGTCAACGGCCGGCAGACGAGCAGCAAAAAAGGTTCTGGTGCTGCACACCAACAAGAACTTCGACCAGCAGAGGACCAACTAGGTGATGCACCAGTACCACCTCGGGGACCTGGAGCAAGAGAAGGAACGGGAGCTAGTCCTCTGCAAGATTTTCTACCAGACAAACACTAGGGCCAGGAGTAAAAAGATTATAAGTTAGTTTGGTTTTGGTAGTTGTACTACCTTGTCGTCCGCAAGTTGGTATTGTTGTTAACGATCTTTTCGTATGAACTTAAATTTGCTTCCAACCATCATGCCGAGGGTCGACGTGGATATAAAGCTGAATCATTTGTTTCGAAACGAATTTTCAGGCACCTGATTTTTATTTGATGGGTAGCATAAGCACCCGCCGTTCGAATTCCTAGTTCTCCATTTTTTTTGAAACAAGTGCATGCACTTATTATCATGATAAAAAAACAATATCCATGCTGCATCCCAGTTATCAGTCTTTACTTGCAGAATTCTCTCGTTTATTGAGCATGTATATTGTTTTCTTAGGTCTAGCAAGTTTCAACTGGGCTGTAGACTGCCCAGGGTTGGTTTTGTTTTTAACAGGCCCAGCCCATGACGACAACGGGGCACAAAGATCCAGCAGGTATCTACTGGCCTCTGGCCTGCCAGCGTTAGTTATATTTTGTCTTACAACATCCGCAAGCAGTTTTTTTACTGAATCAAACACACTGCCCAGTTCTATTTTCCTCTTGAAACGCATGTCCTACATCCGTTTTCTAATCTCTACCTATAGTTTTACTAGTTCATATACACGTGTCATTATATTGAGAACACATAAAATTCCCTTTTCATATTTACATCCTTATTTTTGTTGTTTTTCCCACCCAGCGCTGATTTTTTTACCACTGGTTTTCCCTTACACCAACTCAATTGTCCCACGTCTTATTTGCTTACAAAAACAAAACGATTTTTTTGGCAAATCAATAAGTTCTTAAAAAAATGTTTATCATTTCGGGATTACAACGTTCGGACTCCACCGAAATATGCAAAATAAGGTTGAACTTTTTGACCGTGGTCCTGGGCAGAAAATGGGCTATAATAAATTACTTAAGAATTAGCAAATGGGCTGCAAATTATAAAAAATGGCAAAAGGGCTTTATGTTGTCTGCCATAGATTTGGAGGCTGACTTGTGGGCCTACTAAGTTCATGCATACACAAGGTTTCTCAAAAAAGAAACTTAGCCAACAATCGAATCTACCAGCGTCAGACCGTTAGATGTCAATCTAACGGCAATCGTGCTTCTTCAGTCTCTGATCTTCCTGCCCCAGCCGCCCAAACCAGCGCCATCGGAACCGCCTGCTCCCGCCTCCCATGGCCAGTAGTGCTGTTGGGAAGGCCTCACGGCCCCATCATACTCGCATCCCTGGCCTGTCTATCTCTCTACTCACCCACACCTCCTGTTATTTTCCGGCAACGGCAGCCGAACCGGTCAACCCTCGTACACTCCACCGCGTGGGCAGCCACTGTCGTGTCTTCCCCAGCTCTGTGTCGTTCGCTTCATAGGCCTCGCCGTCGTCCACCGCCCTGGTGCTCTCGGCGCGGCGTGGTCAACGATGTCCATCCAACGGCCATAGTGCTTCTTCAACCTCTGGTCTTCTTTCCTCAGCCGCCCAAAGCAGCGCCGGTCGTGCCGCATGCTCCTGCTTCCCGTGGCCGGTTGTGCTGCTGCGAAGGCCTCACTGTCCCCATACTACTCCCACCGCTGGCCAGGCCATCCCTCCACTCACCCACTCCCCCTGTTATTCTGCAGCGATGGCAGCCTCGCACGGCAGCCGAACCAATGAACCCTCGTACTCCTCTCCGTGTGGGCATCCACTGCCGCGTCTTCCCCGGCTCCGCGTCGTCCCCTTACTAGGCCTCGCCGTTGTCCACCGCTGTGGTGCTCTCGGCGCGGCGTGGTCAATGTGGTCAACGACCGACTTCCATCGGAAGAGTACTGTACGTGGAGAGGCTGACAGGTGGGTCCACGGCAGCGCAAGGAAGTGGCTCCTTATTACACGCAAAATAATTATTCCTCCACCTGACAGTAGGGACCCACCGGACGGGCCACCAGTATTTCACGAAAAAACGTTTCCCCTATGACTGGTGGGACCCACCGGATGGGCCACCGTATTTCGTGAAAAAATGTTTGCCCCTGACTGATGGGACCCACCAGACGGACCATCGTATTTCGCAAAAAAAAACGTCCCCACCACTGTCAGCTCAGACCCACCGGAAGTGCCTCCTTATTACGCACAGAAAAATGAATACTCCCCTTGCTATCTGGGACCCACCATGGTGGGAGGCTGACTTGTGGGCCTACTAAGTTGACGGGGACGGAGGCCTTTGTCAACTTAGTCAATATGAACGATTCTAGCTCCAGTGACCGTACGATGTCCATCCAACGGCCATCGTGCTTCTTCAATCTCTGCTCTTCCTGCTCCAGCCGCTCAAACAAGCGTCGGCGGGACTGCCTGCTCCCTCCTCCCTGCGGCCGGCTCTGCTGCCGCGCAGGCCTCACCACCCCACCGTACTCCCATTGCTGGCCTAGCCATCCCTCTACTCACCCATACCTGCTGTTATGCTCCGGCGATGGCAGACGAACCAGTAAACCCTCGTACAATTGTACTCCCCTCCGCGTGGGAAACAACTACCGAGTCTTCCCTGCCTCCGTGTCGTTCCCTTCCTAGGCCTCGCGGTCGTCCCCCGCCCTTGTGCTCTCTGCACGGCCTGGCTAACATGGCCAACAAATGACATGCATCTGAACAGGACTGTACGTCGAGAGGTCGACAGCTGGGTCCACGGCCGCACGCAAGGAAATGCCTCCTTATTACGCGCAAAATAATGATTCCTCCACCTGACATAAGGGACCCACCAAAAGGGCCTCTGTATTTCGCGAAAAAAACGTTACCGCCGCTGACAGCTCAGACCCACCAGCTATATCTTCGCACGCAAGGAAGTGCCTCCTTATTACGCACAAAAAAAAGAATACTCCCCCTGTTAGCTGGGACCCAGTATAGTGGCAGGCTGACTTGTGGGCCTACTAAGTTGACGGGGACGGAGGGCTTTGTCAACTTAGTCAATATGCATGATTCTAGCTCCAGTGACCGTATGATGTCCATCCAACGGTCGTAGTGCTTCTTCAACCTATGGTCTTCTTGCTCCAGCCGCCCAAATTAGTGCCGGTCGTGCCTCGTGCTCCTGCCTCCCGTGGCCGGCTGCGATGCGGCGGAGGCCTCACCCCCCCCCCCCTACTACTCCCACCATTGGCCAGGTCATCCCTCTACTCACCCACACCCCCTGTTATTCTGTGGCAACGGCAGCCTAACACCGCAGCAAACCAGTGAACCCTCGTACTCCTCTACGCATGGGCATCCACTGTCGCGTCTTCCCCGGCTCCGCATCGTCCCCTTCCTAGCCCTTGCCGTCGTCCACACCCCTGGTGCTCTCGGCGCGGCGTGGTCAACGTGGTCAAGGAACGGCTTCCATTGGACGTGGACTGTACGTGGAGAGGTTGACAGCTGGGTCCACGGCCGTAGCTAGGAAGTGCCTCCTCATTACATGCAAAATAATTTTTCCTCCACCTGACAGCGGGGACCCACCGGACGGGCCACCGTATTTCACGAAAAAAACGTTCCCCCCAGACTGCTGGGACCCACCAGCTACACCTTCGCACGCAAGGAAGTGCGTCCGGGCAAAAAAATGTTTCACCCCCCTGACTGCTGGGACCCACCAGCTACATCTTCGCACGCAAGGAAGTGCCTGACAGTTGGGACCTACCCGGTCGAAGCGTACGTAGCGTTGTCATTCTGGTCGCGAACGTGTACGAACATACTGGTCGATGTAGAGGTGCGCATGTGTCGTAGTAGAGGCGCGCACATAGCATGTACACGTACGTACAGCGGCCAGGGTGCAAGAAAGAAAATACGGCCACGTATGTGTACATACGGGCGGGGTCACGAACGCTTACTCGCACATACGTACGGCCAGGGCTCGTGTACATCGCTGGGTCGGAATGGAGAAATAGCATCGTCGTCGTGTTCATGGGGAGGCAAAGGAATGCGTCGTGTTCATGGGGAGGCAACAGAATGCGTCGTGTTCATGGGGACGCAACGGAATGCGTCGTGTTCATCGGGAGGCAACGGAACGCGTGGGAGCTAACCGGCTGGGTCGGAATGGAATGCGTGCACTACTAGGGAAAAGCCTATACACAGAATCTTACTAGCAGCGCACTTTAAAATCAGGCGCTGCTGCTAAGTAGCAGTAGCGCGGGTTTTTAACCCTCGCTACTACTAAGTTGATAGCAGTAGCGCTGGTTTTTTACCCTCGCTACTACTAAGCGGTCTCTACCGTGCCCCCCGGGACATGCCATAGTAGTAGTGCAGGTTTTTAACCCTCGCTACTACTAAGTTGATAGCAGTAGCGCTGGTTTTTACCCCTCGTTACTACTAAGTGGTCTCTACCGTGCCCCTGGGCCATGCCATAGTAGTAGCGAGGGTTATAAACCCGCGCTACTACTAAGTTTTTACCCCTCGCTACTACTAAGAGGTCTCAACCGTGCCCCTCCAGGACATGCCATAGTAGTAGCGAGGGGTAAAATCCCTCGCTACTACTAAAGGTCCCATTTTGAAACTAGGGGAAAACTAAAGGTCCCATTTTGAAACTAGGGGTAAAAACCCCCCCCCCCCGTGAAGCGCCTTTTCGGTTTTGTAAAAAGCAAAAGAAAATGATAAAAACTTCAAAAATTAAAATCCTTCGAGATGTAGTTATGTTACTACATCTACTAGTTAGGAAAATTTAAAAACTTAAATTTGGACATGTTTTCCAAAAAGTGTAGGGAAAATGTAAAACGGCTATAACTTTTGCATACGATGTTAGAAAAAAACGTATAATATATCAAAATGTTTCAAAAATTAAAATCCTTCGAGATGTAGTTATGTTACTACATCTACTAGTTAGGAAAATTTAAATACTTAAATTTGGACATGTTTTGCAAAAAGTGTAGGGAAAATGTAAAACGGCTATAAGTATAATCATATCTCAAGCATAGTTGCCTAGCATACCAATTCAATATACGAATTTGATCCCATAATAGTTTCCCTTTTTGTGTCAAGCGGTAATCCCTAAAGTATTCACGTTGATGCAACGTAAGTCCCATTACATAATTGAATGGGGTTTTCTCAGGATTATTAAAGTAGTACATAATATTTTTCACATAACCAGCATCGAGGGTTTTAGGAGGTTCCCCATCTCCATGAGTAGCAAGTACACCTAATTTTTTTGGTATTTCGTGTTCCATATCCATAACTAAAGATAGAGAACAACTAAGAACAACAAACAAAAATTACTTAGTGATAAAGCAAACAAGCACACACGAGAATATTCACCCCACGCTATTGCTCCCTGGCAATGGCGCCAGGAAAAGGTCTTGATAACCCACAAGTATAGGGGATCGCAACAGTTTTCGATAAGTAAGAGTGTCGAACCCAACGAGGAGCTAAAGGTAGAACAAATATTCCCTCAAGTTCTATCGACCACCAATACAACTCTACACACGCTTGACGTTCGCTTTACCTAGAACAAGTATGAAACTAGAAGTACTTTGTAGGTGTTGTTGGTTAGGTTTGCAAGATAATAAAGAGTACGTAAATAAAAAGTAGGGCTGTTTAGATGAAGAAACAATAAAGTAAATATAGAGAGTGTGGAAAAGTGGTGGTAGGAGTTGTGAAATTGCCCCTAAGCAATTGACTACTTTACTAGACCGATAACAAGTATTATGTGGGGGAGGCCACTACTAGCATGTCATCCCTGACTTGGAATTCTATGCACTTATGATTGGAACTATTAGCAAGCATCCGCAACTACTAATGTTCATTAAGGTAAAACCCAACCATAGCATTAAGGTATATTGGTCCCCCTTCAATCCCGTATGCATCAGTTTCTATGCTAGGTTGAAGCTTCTGTCACTCTTGCCCTCCAATACATAGTCCTATCAACATACAACTAACCCTAGGGTGTGATCCACGCGCGCAATCATACGATGGGCACCAAAGGACAGAAACATAACCACAAGAAAATTAAATCAATCATAGCAATTCATCAACCACCGATAGGACAACGAAAATCTACTCAGACATCATAGGATGGCAACACATCATTGGATAATAATATGAAGCATAAAGCACCATGTTCAAGTAGAGGGTACAGCGGGTTGCGGGAGAGTGGACCGCTATAGATAGAGGGGGAAGGTGATGGAGATGTTGGTGAAGATGGCGGAGGTGTTGGTGTAGATCGCGGTGTCACCGGAAGCGAGGGGGAGAGAGCCCCCCTCCTTCTTCTTCTTCCTTGACCTCCTCCCTAGATGGGAGAAGGGTTTCCGCTCTGGTCCATGGCCTCCATGGCACGGGAGGGGCGAGAGCCCCTTCGAGATTGGATCTGTCTCTCTGTCTCTCTCTGTTTCTACGTTCTCAGATTCTTCCCTTTCACCGTTTCTTATATTCCCGGAGATCCGTAACTCTGATTGGGCTAAAATTTTAACACGATCTCTATCCGGATATTATCTTTCATGCGGCAAAAGAAGGGCACCAACCGCCTTACGGGTGACCCATGAGGGTCAGGGGCGCGCCCCCTGCCTCGTGGCCACCTCGGGCACCGTCTCGCGTGGATTTTTGTTCCCAAAAATCATATATATTCCAAAAAAATCTTCGTCAGTTTCTAGCCCTTTTGGACTCCATTTGATATGGATATTCTACGAACAAAAAACATGCAACAAACAGGAACTGGCACTGGGCACTGGATCAATATGTTAGTCCCAAAAATAGTATAAAAATTTGCCAAAAGTATATGAAAGTTGTAAAATAATAGCATGGAACAATCAAAAATTATAGATACGACAGAGACGTATCAGATTTCTAGAAACAAAATTTAGTCCCTCATAGAAGTTTTGTATAATCATCCATAAACTTAAACCATGAGTGGGACAATTTCTTATCATTAATTTCATTCTCTCCCGAGATTGTGCAACATGTTCATGCTCAAGTTGCCTAAAATTCATAATTTGATTTCTTAGAGAAATAATTTTTGCAGGAGGAAAATACCTGGCAATAAAAGCATCCTTACACTTATCCCAAGAATCAATACAATTTCGAGGCAAGGATGTAAACCAAGTTTTAGCATGGCCTCGTAGTGAAAATGGAAATAAATTCAATTTAACAATATCACTAGACACATCTTTTTTCTTTTGCATATCGCATATTCAACGAAAGTATTAAGATGGGATGCACCATCTTCATTAGGACTGCCAAAAAAATCTTTCATTACAAGATTTAGCAAAGCGGCATTAATATCACATGACTCCTCACTAGTGGTGGGAGGAGCAACTGGAGTACTAATAAAATTGTTTATTAGTATTTGAAAAATCACACAACTTAGTGTTTTCTTGAGACATAGCGACAAAGCAAGTGAATGAGCAAATAAAAAAATTGTGTTTGTGTAGAAAAAATTAGAAGTGGGGGAGATGAAAATGAGAAGGAAGGCAAATAAAAATAAGAGCAAGTACATGATACTTAGTGCGAAGGTACTTGATAGGTTTTGGTGATGTCTCCCTGACAATAGAGCCAAAAATTCTTCCTGCTACTCATGAGCTACACTGGGATTTTCCCGAAGAGGAGAGGATGAAGCAGTATAGTAGAGATAAGTATTTCCCTCAGTTAGAACAATGTTGTCAATCTAGTCGGATAACCACATAGAACCTCATTAGTAGCACCTACACACACAAAAGCAAATACTTGCACCCAACGCAAACAAGGGGTTGTCAATCCCTCGGCGGTTACTCGCAAGGATTAAATCTTGTAGTGAAGGTGCAACTATCCCTGGGTGGTTTTGGTAACTATTAACAACATATAGCTCATTGAACTAATACTATTTCAATATGATCATTTCAGAAAGTTCAATGATTGACATGGAATGTATTAGGAATGTGGACCCCTCAAAATGCTAAGGACACACATTGGCTCAAGCTCAAGACTCTACTTTTTCATTTTAGTGATCCAAGATCACATTGAGTCCATAGGAAAAGCCAATACTATCAAAAGGGGATGAGGAGTTGCTGAATGGCTTGCTTGCTCAAAATTCTTAGTGATATGCTCCAAAAACCCTCAACCTCTTTCTCATATCCACATACGTCCCAAACCAAAAGTCAAACTCGGCCCCACCGAAATGTTCTATCCGGCGCCACCGAGTTCACTTGACATAGCCACTAATCAATTCGGTCTCATCGATAGGGATCTCGGTCTCACCGAGATGGGATTGCAAACTCTCTATTTCCCTTCGTAACGTTTCGGTCTCATCGAGATGAGCGATCGGACCCACCGAGTTTGCAATGCAAACTCTCTGTTTCCCTTTCGTAACATTTCGGTCTCACCGAAATGAGCGATTCGGTCCCACCGAGTTTGCCTGACCAACTCTCTGGTTAGCCTATTACCAAAATCGGTCCCACCAAGTTTGTGTAATTGGTCTCACCGAGATTACGTTATGCCCTAACCCTAATGGAATCGGTCGCACCGAGTTGACATATCGGTCCCACCGAAATGCCTAACGGTCACATTATGAATTTAATCGGTCTGACCGAGTTTTCTGATTCGGTCCCACTGAGTTTGGTAAAATTGTGTGTAATGGTTAGATTTTGTCTGAAGGCTATATATACCCCTCCACCCTTCATTCATTAGTAAGGAGAGCCATCAGAACGTGCCTACACTTCAGCATTCATTTTCTGAGAGAGAACCACCTACTCATGTGTTGAGACCAAGATATTCCATTCCAACCATATGAATCTTGATCTCTAGCCTTCCCCAAGTTGCTTTCCACTCAAATAATCTTTCCACCAAATCCAAATCAGTGAGAGAGAGTTGAGTGTCGGGGAGACTATCATTTGAAGCACAAGAGCAAGGAGTTCATCATCAACACACACTACAAAAAAAAGACACATCCGTGACATTTTGGGCCAAACAAATTTTTTTTCTGTCATACATATGACACTTCTATGACGATAATTGTGACAAAACCCGGTATCATCATAGATGTGGTGGGCTCCTACTTCTATGAGAAAAAATCATGACAGAAAATGGGCTTTTCATCCTGGGCGGGCCGGAGACGCAGCTGCATGACATTCTTTGGGCCGTCCATGATGGAAAAAACCATGGTAGAAGCGAGGGGGAGGAAAATTACGGGGAGTTCCCGGTTACGGTGGGAGGTCGGGGGCCGAGCGATGTGCGTTTGTCTCATACACGTACACGCGTGTGTGCGAGGCATTGGCTCTAACTGAACCCGAGCGAGGCATTGGGCTCTAACTGAACCCGAGCGATTGCACTGCAGGCTATGCGTTACTGAACCCGAGCGATCGATGATGGTTGTTAACTGAACCTGATCGAGTGATTCCTTCGCTACTGCTGCTAACTGAAGCCGATCGATGGGATGAACAGTGAGCGTTGCGGGGGGATTTGGATGAACAGTGAGCGGTGGCATTGCCTTTGGATGAACAGGACCCCGTGGTGTGGTGGAGGCCTGGATGAACAGTAGACGGTGGAGGGGGTGCCCGTGGAGGGGTGGATGAACAGGACCCTGTGGTGTGGAGGGCTGGATGAACAGTAGACGGTGGAGGGGTGGTTGAACAGGACCCCGTCGTGTGGAGGGCTGGATGAACAGTAGACGGTGGAGGGGTGATTGAACAGGACCCCGTGGTGTGGAGGGCTGGATGAACAGTAGACGATGGAGGGGTGGTTGAACAGTAGCTGGTGGAGTAGCGCGGTGTGGAGGCTGGATGAACAGGAGCCCGTGGATGAACAGTCGCAGGTGGAGGCTGGAGGAGGTCGATGGTGGATGAACAGTAGCTCGTGGAGGCTGGAGGGGGTCGACAGTGGAGATGAACAGTATCCCGTGGAGTCCCGTTTTGCGGTACGCCACACCCCTCCCGATGAACAGGACCCCCATTTCGACTGTAGAGCTCTAACACAAGTCTGTTTTGCGGTACGCCACACCCCTCCCGATCAACAGGACCCCCGTTTCGACCGTAGGAGGTCCGTTTCCTCCATTTTGCGGTACGCCAGACCCCTCCCGATGAACAGGATCCCGTTTCGAATGTGGCCGGTCGAACACAAGGCCGTTTCCTCCGTTCTGTAGTACGCCAGGCCTCGTTTCCATCGCCTGTTCCGTCCAAGCCCTTCCGATGAACACGACGCATTCCGTTGCCTCCCCATGAACACGACGATGACGTTGTTTCTCTATTCCGACCCAGCTATGTACACGAGCCGTCGCCGTACGTATGCGCGAGTAGGCGTTCGAGACCCCGCCCGTATGTACACATACGTGGCCGTATTTTCTTTCTTGCACCCTGGCCGCTGTACGTACGTGTAACTGCTACGTGCGCGCCTCTACTACGACACGTGCGCGCCTCTACTATGACATGTGCGCGCCTCTACATCGACCAGTATGTACGTACACGTTCGCGACCTGAATGACAACGCTACATACGCTTCGACCAGGTGGGTCCCGACTATCAGCCACTTCCTTGCCTGCGAAGATGTAGCTGGTCGGTCCCAGCTATCAGGGGGCAAATCATTTTGTTTTTTTTGCCTGGACGCACTTCCTTGCGTGCGAAGATGTAGCTGGTGGGTCCCAGCAGTCAGGGGGAATCGTTTTTTCACAAAATATGGTGGCCCGTCTGGTGGGTCCCGCTGTCAGGTGGAGGAATAATTATTTTGCATGTAATAAGGAGGCACTTCCTTGCTGCGGCCGTGGACCCAGCTGCCAACCTCTCCATGTACAGTCCACGTCCGATGGAAGCCGTTTCTTGACCATGTTGACCACGCCGCGCCAAGAGCACCAGGGCGGTGGATGACGGCGAGGCCTAGGAAGGGGACGACGCGGAGCCGGGGAAGACGCGGCAGTGGATGCCCACGCGTAGAGGAGTACAAGGGTTCACTGGTTCGCTGCGGTGTGAGGCTGCCATCGCCGCAGAATAACAGGGGGAGTGGGTGAGTAGAGGGATGCCCTGCCAGCGGTGGGAGTAGTAGGGGCGGTGAGGCCTCCGCTGCATCGCAGCCGGCCACGGGAGGCAGGAGCACGAGGCACGACCGGTGCTAGTTTGGGCGGTTGGAGCAAGAAGACCAGAGGTTGAAGAAGCACTACGGCCGTCGGATGGACATCGTACGATCACTGGAGCTAGAATCATGCATATTGACTAAGTTGACAAAGCCCTCCGTCCCCGTCAACTTAGTAGGCCCACAAGTCAGCCTCCCACCAAGGTGGGTCCCAGCTAGCAGGGGGTATTCATTTTTTTGAGCGTAATAAGGAGGCACTTCCTTGCATGCGAAGATATAGCTGGTGGGTCCGAGCTGTCAGCGGCGGTAACGTTTTTTCGCGAAATACAGAGGCCCTTTCTATGGGTCCCTGATGTCAGGTGGAGGAATAATTATTTTGCGCGTAATAAGGAGGCATTTCCTTACATGCTGCCATGGACCCAGCTGTCGGCCTCTCCACGTACAGTCCACTTCAGATGCATGTCGGTCGTTGACCACGTTGACCAGGCCGTGCCGAGAGCACCAGGGCGGTGGACGACGGTGAGGCCTAGGAAGGGAACGAAAGGGAGGCAGGGAAGACTCGACAGTTGTTTCCCACGCGGAGGGGAGTACGACTGTACGAGGGTTTACTGGTTCGTCTGCCGTCGCTGGAGAATAACAGCAGGTGTGCGTGAGTAGAGGGATGGCTAGGCCAGCGATGGGAGTACGGTGGGGCGGTGAGGCCTGCGCGGCAGCAGAGCCGGCCGCGGAGAGGAGGGAGCAGGCAGTCCCGCCGGCGCCTGTTTGAACGGCTGGAGCAGGAAGAGGAGAGATTGAAGAAGCACGGCGGCCGTTGGATGGCCATCCACAGTCACTGCTTGTGCGTCAACCTTTTTTTTAGGAAAGCCTCAAATCTGTGGAAAACAGCATACAACCCATTTGCTAATTCTTAAGGTTTTTTTGGAGCCCATATTCTTTTTGTTAGCATTACAACCCATATTGTGGCCACGGTTAAAAAATTATACGAAATTTTGCATATTTCGGTGCGGTCCAAACTGTTTTTAATCCCGAAATTTCTACTCACATTCAAACTGATTTTAAAAATAAATGTATATCAATATAAAATCCAACAAATTCTCCATGCATAAAAATTAATGTAATTTAAAATCTCAAAATGAAAAAAAGATATTTGAAACTAGTTGCCGGTTTGATGTGTTTTAAAAATGTACATCCCATTTCTCCTTACTGATGGGCATTTTCTCGGCCAGCCAAATGAAAGCTCTCCTCGTCTTGAAAGATTTGCAGCCCAACAGCCCTGACAAAGCGACTTACTTGGCAAATCACAAAAAAATTGGGTTGTGGCCGTGGACCCACCTGTCAGTCCATTTGTTTTTTAGTCCATTTGGTGGGCTGGGTGAAATAATGGTGTAGCATCTATGCAGCCCATTTAAATCCCATTTGCATTTTTCTTGAAAGCCGCGGACTTGCTGGGCTGGGTGAAAATATCATGTTGGGCTACACGGAGAAATGTTATAAAAACATAAACACATGATTGCACGTCAGTAAAATCTTTGCAAGCTTATGTACGCAATCACTAGGAGTTAACTTGCCAAGTTATATATAAACAATTATCATTATTATTTTGTAAGAACTTTCAACTTACGAAATAAAATATCATTCTAATTTGATGAGTTAATAGTACATGGGGTATTATTATTTTTTAGGCTAGACGTGGGACAGTTGAGTTGGTTCTAGGGGAAAGTACTGGGAGAAAACTCAGTTTACATCAAAAAAGAAAGTGGGAGAAAATTCAGAGACCTGCTGGGTCCACCTGAGGAGGGGAATATGTTGGGAGGAAGGAGATTCAAAGCACGACAGCCGAGGGAACTTGTTTTTTTACAGACAAGTGAACTAGTTTACATACATAAGCAAATTGCCACTAAAAAAGCAATCAGGTTAATGGGTTCTTAAAGGAAATATTTCGGACAAAACAGATAATTATGACACATAGGCTAATGCATTAAACACTCACATGATAAAGGTGCTTATAAACAGATAAAGTACAACATCTAGACCTTCCTGGCACGCTTGATCATGACGTTGCGGATGTCCGTGTACTCGTCGGTTATGGGAAGCAGACACGCCCTGATGTCCAAGATCTGCATGTACATGTCGTAGCACGCGTATGCGCCCTTGGCCGCGTAGGTTATGTAGGATAGATTCAGAGGTACCTCCCACGTGTTAAGGTCGTCTTCTTTCATGTTGGCATATTAGGGGCCGATGATGGTCTCAGCGAGGTCAACCATGGAGTCCTTCTCCTGCCCGTTGCTGATGATCTTGTATTGCTTCTAGATGTCGACAAGCTTGTTGCACCAGATGGCCGAATCGTCGCGTTCTTCCTTCTCTCCACGGTAGCGAAGGTGCAGTCGGCGCTGCCGATGAAATGGGCGAATGCTCCAGAACCTGGTGCAGCCATAGGACTGAGGCGAGGCAGAGCTTCACCGAGTTCGTATTGTTGGTGTACATCACATTCAACTTGGTGTAGCCATAGGACTAAATGGCGAACTCAAAGGGGAAGTCCTTGCTGAAGTCCATATCCAGCAGGCTCACCCCTCGGATCGCCATTGGAGTCTCTTCGAGTGAACGAGTGTGTAGGCGGTGGCAGCAGTTCGTTTTTCAGCTCTTGGGGAACTGGATTCAACAGTAAGCTGAGTGTGTACAGGCGACAACAGTTACTACCCCTCCCTCGCCCGCTGCACGCCCGGCAGAAGATGCACCCTCGGCCACACGTCGGTTCACGAGCAGGTCTGTATTGGTACTGTAATAACAGGAGTTAGTGGTCACTTTACTTAAATTTAATTAGCATTAATAGAAATTTGTACTTAAAACAAGCTATGCATTTGCTCGTTCTATCAGTGCCACAGGATCAACATGCACAACAATTATAATTATTATTCTTAGGACGCACACGATCATCACATTTGTCGCACTTTCACAAAAGATAATACTACCGAGTTTGAACTATTTGTTATGGTTGTTGTCCTCTGCATCATCATGCCGTGTTTCCCAGCTTGCAAGATTCAGAACCAACAAATAAGATCCAAATAATAAGTACAACAAAGATGCCTACACATCTCATTGATTCCCAGCTTGCAAGATTCAGAACCAACAAATAAGATCCAAATAATAAGTACAACAAAGATGCCTACACATCTCACTGATTCCCAGCTTGCAAGATTCAGAACCAACCCATTAGAGCCTTTTGATAAAGTGAATATCGGGATTAAATCCATCTTGGCTAGCCATGTCATACAATCGAAGAACTTGGCGAATGCTCTTGACCGTCACAACATCTGTAGTTGAGTATTCCTGTTTACACAGCATGTTTGCACAGCACAAACAAGGAGACAGGAGAGCATGATTTTGCTTTAATAGCAGCATCCTTGAACTCAACCTCCAGCTCTACTTGGATGAGGTCTGCCTGGAGTTCCATGATTCAATTCATGCGCCTTTTTCTGCAGTTCACCTGAAATGAAGCAAAGATTGCATCATTCAGCTAGCAAGAAGTACTTGCTCTTGTGAGCTGGCAGGTTCTTCTTTAGTAGTTGCACTAAAATTGAGGAACATTAAGGTTGGCTGTCCGGCTCATGTAAGGTGCAACTATAATTTTCTTATCCTTTGTGTAGTTCCACTAAAATAAAGTGCCATTGTGGTGAAAGTGACGGCTCCATCTTGCAAAGGCTAATAAAATGTTGCACGAGATTACCAGCAGAACTTGACGGAGATTTTGGAAACTCCAATCACCATTTTGTGCAGTTCCACCAAAATTGAGAGATATTGCCCATGTGACATTTTAGTTGAACTGCACAAGACACTCATTCCAAAAAAAAGTGTTTTCTGCAGTTCACCAAAAGGTCACAATAGCAACAAGGTGAAATGGATATCCCTATCTGCACAAAAAGATAGAAAGTAAACAGTTGCTGGTCAATAAGAATATACGAAACATATACAAAATGAAAAGAAGCATCTTAATTATGTTCATGGAAATCACGCAAGGACAATAGAAATTTTAAAACATCAGCGATGCTTCATGTTACTAGAAGCATTACAATCAACAATGAGATTCCTCAAATATGGGATTACTTTAATGGTGGCATTGCTTGTTTACCAGACACGGTAAATCAACAGAAGCTAAAGAGTTGGTTTAAGGGCATGGGACCGTGGGGACAGGAAACCAGGACACTTAGTAGCGTAAAGGAGCAACTTACTTATCATACTGGGAAAACAGCAGGAGTGCCATTGTACTATGTGAGGGCAGCAAATCTAATCCTGGGGACCTTTTACTATGTGAGGGCAGCAAATCTAATCCTAGAGACCTTTTACTATGTGAGGGCAGAAAATCTAATCCTGAGACCTTTTACTATGTGAGGGCAGCAAATCTAATCCTGGAGACCTTTTACTATGTGAGGGCAGCAAATCTAATCCTGAGACCTTTTACTATGTGAGGGCAGCAAATCTAATCCTGGACATACTCTGTTGACTTGTCCACCAGCCGCCACTTTCTATCCTTTTTTCAACCAATAATAGATCTGTTCCTTATCCAGTTTGTACTGTGTTTTCCCATTATTTCCCTTTTCAACCAAGAGACCGGTTGGGTATCCGGTCTCTACTACTTTCACCATATTATTTCCTATTTGAATCAAGTCCTAGATTCATGCTACAACTTTCCGCCCTTTTTTCGTTGTTTGAACAAAGCCCTAGATTCGAATGCATGAAGTAGCTTTACCTCTAATAATACTAAAAATTTAGGTGGCTTTGGAAGAGCTGATGGGAGTAGAAAAAGATGCACATGCAGACACGTGGGGAGCTGGGGCAGTAGAGAAAGGCCGCTTTCGAAGAACTTATACCTGAGGGTCGCTGGGATGTTGGCGGCGGCAGGTCGGATCTGCGGACAATACGGCAGGGAGGAAGAAGGGTTGGAGGACCTCCCGAGCCGGCCATGTGTCAGAGAGAACGGCACGGGCAGAGGATCGGGCCCCTCCGGCAGCTGTGGGTTTCCTCCCTCGGTGGTGATGACCGAGTGAACGATGCACCTTTTAGTCCTCTACACACACCGGCCAAAGGGATCCGACCAGATCTGTGACCAGTGGTGAGCAGAGAGAAAATGTCGCTACCGCTGTCTTGTTTATATCTGGAGAGGATGAGAGAATGAAGAGAGCAACCCTAGTAAAGCAAGCGCTCAGGCCCCTGCGTCCATATATAGTGGAGTGATTATCTTTTTTCTCTCCACAACAAGTGTTTCAATTTGTGTACATGGCATTAAAGAAAAGAAACTCTCTATTTAAGGTGACTATTGTACGACTCCTACTTACTACTAGTCGTACTACAGTATTGTTCACTTGTGCTCCCCGCCCCTCCATTCATTGAACAACCACACGGGTGAATAAACATACAGTAAGTACTGTATTTATATAGAACGAACAAGCTCGAACTATTTTCGCGTAGTTAAAAGTTGAGGGCGGGGCTCTTCCCGGGCAGTACGCGCGGCAGTTTTCGGGTAGGGCCAAACGATTATTTTAATTTTTTTTAAACTTCGAGACGGCCACATAGCATGGATCCGACCCCAACGATTTTAAGCTTACAGGCACGGTACATGCTATCCTGGACTACTATACACATGAAACTGCCACACGAGCGTCCGGGCTGCGCTTGGCTCTTCGCCTCTTTGGGAAGTCGAGGAGTACTACAATACGCTTCTGGCCATCTGACACCGATTGAACTGCACTGGAGGAGTATTAAAGTACGCTTCTGGCCATCTGACACCGATTGAACTGGTGCATGTCCACCGCGTGCGGGAGGGAGAGCGTGTAGCGAAAGCTTCTCCTAGTCTTGCCAGCCACCACGCTCATGGGCGAGGGAGGGACGCTCCTGCCTTTGCGTGTATGACAGGTGGGCCCTACAGGTGTGTGGCCAACATGTCATACAACCAAAGGCATGTGCAGTTAAGTCCACGAGGGAGAGGATAATCAAACTTCTCGTTGATGTACGAGTTGACGCGACACATCAAAGCACTGCACTCGATATATTTCAATAATTTGCGTGTGTGACTCCCAGATGCAGAGGCCGGGGGTCATCATCCTCCTTTTCGAGAAAAAATAGACGCATGTGTGACAGGACGAGTGCGTGCGTGCACCTCTTCTCTTCCTGTATAATGTACTACTGAACTCAGAGTACATCTTTTTGTGGGTGGCACGATGGTGCGTGCGAGAAGCCCCGAGAGATAGGTTTAATGCATTAATTGCAATGCATGCATGCATAAAGTACATGCATTGGTCAATTTTCTCTTAATACTTGCATGCAATGATTTAATGCACCTCGGAATCTGAACATGTGTTGGGGACAACCAAATTGAGCCTTATAAAATGGAAAAACTAAAATTTTGAGATAAGCCCTATAAAACCAGAAAGGAGGGAGTAGAAAAAGAAGTACTCCATCCGAGAATAGTGCCGCACTTCGAAACTAGAACCATCAATAAATTTTGAGCTTGCGTCTCGTCACATTCCAAATTACTCCACGCTATCTTGAATTGCAAACCTGTTCACACCGATCACAACCTAAACGGTTTCCCACTTAGGAGCGTATTAGTACTCGGTTATAAATACTAGTATGCCAAGATGACTGCACATTCCTCCTCAACTCCTCATCCACAAAAACAAACAAGTCATTCAGCATCCTTCCCTTGCGTCTGCCATGGCCAGCGTGAGTTCTGGGTCAAGAGATTGCCACCAGGGAGAGGCGAGCATGTAAGCGGAAGCACGAGAGATGTCCCGCCTCGCTGCGAGAGCAGCCGACATGTCCCACCGTGCGGAAGTAGCAGCACAGAGGTCCCACCGTGCCGCTGAAGCAGCACGGAGGTCCCGCCGCGCCATCGATGTAGCAGACTGGTCCGGCCGCGCCGCGCCGTCGATGTAGCAGACTGGTCCGGCCGCGCCGCAGAAGCAGCAGAGATGTCCCGCCGCGCCACGAATGCAGTAGAGATGTCCCGCCGCGCCGCGGCTGCCTGGGAAAATTTCTCGCAGGCACGCGTCGACTGTTACAGGCGCATGCATGCGATCGTCCATAGCCAGACGGATCAGATCTCCCGCTCGGCGAGGTTGCATGACGACATGGTAGCCTCATTTGAACAGGCTACCGGTGTCATCCGGCAACTAAGGGAGGGCAATGAGAGGCTCCGGGCCGAGCGCGACCTGCTGAGGGAGAAGATCGTCCGAAGTGCAGACCTGCAGGAGGAGACTAGTGCCTTGTTGAAGAAACTTATGGACGAGAATGACATGCTCCGCAACGAGTGCCAAAGGCTGGTGGAGGAATCCATGGATGTTCTCAAGCAGCGTCTTGAGGACACGAAAGAGCTCATTGCCGCTCGCAGCGGAGACTAGTTTCCTGGTTTATTTTGATGTAATAATCGGTTTAGGATGTGGATTGTGTCGTCAGTTGTGAAATGTTGGGTTCTAGCGCGGATGTTTGGCCTTTGTTGGCCTCTTGGGATGTTGCGATTTCAATCTGGTAGCTTTTAGTCCTCTGTGTTAGGCTGGAGTTGTGCTGAACTTCTTGTGAATTGTGGTGGTTTTCAGTAATGAAAATCGGAAGGGGCAAGCCCTTCTTTGATAAAAAAAATTAATCGTTCTTATATATTCATCAGTCTTGCTATAAGTCGCAGTAGATGCTATATAGGTCCGTCGGATCTTACATCAAGATCCGTGCTTTCAGATTTTCTTTTTTCTCTCTTAAATCTCAGTCGAGTGAGACATAGCCACGCCATTAAACAGAGGCTCGGGCGCCATTAATGGAGACCTTGGGAGAGAGGTGGACGGTAGATGGAGGTTAAAGGGCTCTCCTCCCGATAAGCACGCGCAGGGGTCTGATCGCACGCCTCTCGTACTCAAATAGCTACCCTGCACGTCGCCTCCTAGCTAATAAAAAATGGGACGCATGGCGGCACGTAAATGGTACTAGTAAGTAGAACGCCCACGGTTTCAATAATACTTGTGTTTCTGATTGTAACGTTACAGCACTTCTTCCAAAATGACTTTGTTGATTGTTAATGTGTGCGCCTTCGCAAATCGGACTACAAATTTACCACAGCATGTTGGTGCCATGTGATGGCACCAAGCCAAGTTTCATTATTTTCATGCGTGTTTTGGATTTACAGGAATTAAAAAACTAAGTTTCTCAAGGTTTCCAACCCAGCCACGACGCCCAGAATTTTGAATTTCATTCCCATTTCTTGCATGGAACCTATAAATTTACCCAAGGACACACATGTGATTTTTCAACCAACTTTGGTGCACTAGAACATGTGCTTGTATTTCAAATTTGAATTATGCACACAAAGGTGACACGTTCCCTCCCAGAACCACGAGCCTTCTTGAGAGAAGCTCCGATTTGCAAGAAGCTTATACCAAAATGTGTTCCTATTCGGCCAATTTTTTTACCACGTCGTGGTACTACCATGACATGACACCATGCCAAGTTTCATGATTTTAAAACCAAGTTTCTCAATGTTATCGACCGAGCCACAATGCCCAGATGTTTGAATTTTATTCTCATTTTTTGAATGGGACCTACTGCCTTCTTCCATCTATATGGGGCATAATGTGTTTTTCAAGACAGCCTTTGACTATTGGCAAGATTAATAGCACATGAGATGTATACTATGCAAATTATATTATTGGAAGCTCCTTTGACATACAAAATTGAAGGTATGCTTTGTGTAAGTTGCGTGTCATATATTATTGCTATAACGTTTGGTCAAAGTTAGCCTCAAAAAACGCATTAGGACCTATATGCATGAGAGGAGTCGACTTCGAGAGAACATGTTTGTTCGAGAGACATCGAGGAAGACTACTATATATCGATGGTGCATGTAGGCGGGAATTAAACTAAGGGATGGTCTTATTGGTTTCGGGGATATAGGGGAAGAGTGAGAGGCGGGGGGGGGGGGGGGGGGGGGGGGGGGGGGGGGGTAGCTAGAAGGAGATTGTTAAGTGTGAGTGTGTGTTTTACCCATCTAGGCGGAAGTTATGTGCACAAAAGAGGACAACGATTCGATGTGGCGTTAGTATTGAGGGTAATTAACTATGTATGGAGACATAGAGACCTTGAACGTGCATGTGTGAGAGGTATACATGTATACGTGGGATGTGTGTGTGTGTGCGCGCGCGCATGATCAAGATAAAAGAAAGAAGACATAAGCCATAAGATCAACGTCATGGGAGAGACGGATCGGTATGACAATATGCATGCATGTGAGAATGCATGGAAGAAGTCCCGACAATTGAGCATGTGTTTTTGTCTTTAAGAGATAGTGGCGTGGGTTGGAGCATTCATCTATGGCGAGTAGAGGGAGTGAGGCGCAACGATTGTGCAAAAGAGACCAACCTGTAAATGCATATGTATGGAGAGACATATATAGTGTGGGTGATAGGAAGCAAGACTCCATGCGAGAAAGAAATGTTGACGGAGAAACTACAGATAGATACAGAGATGGAGATGCTAGCTAGAGGGACATCTGCTAGTGTGGGTGTTGGAGATGACCATCGGGTGGTTCAAAGGGTAAAGTTATATATGTGTGTGAGAGGGCACTTGACTGCATGTAGAGAGAAACATATGTAGTGTGCGTGATAGGAATCAAGAGTGAGGGCAAGAAAGAAGGTTGATGGAGAAACAGATAAATAGAAAGATAAAGATGCTAGCTAGTGTGCATTAGAGATAGGAGTCGAGTGGATCAGAAGGCTGGGTTATGTGTGTGGGTGTGAGAGAGATAGAGAGAGGGTGCGTGTGAGTCACATACAAACAGATATCAGAGAGAAATGAGATCCAGAGAGACAGATTTTTGTGTCTACGAGAGAGAAAGATATTTCACAACGAGAGTGATAGCTAGAGAGACATACGAGGGAACGCAAGATATCTCTAGGGAGAGATGGTGTGTGTGAGTGACATACAAGAGAACAATGGAGAAATATGAAACCCTGGGAGACAGAGTTTGTGTTTGTGTGTGAGAAAGAGATATTGATGAGGAAGAGTCGTAGGTTCTCATATCTAAGGAGCGAAAGACATCTCTGTATGAGGGGTGTGTGAGTGGCACACATGGGAATAGTAGAGAGAAATGAGATCCCGGGAGACAAAGTTTTGTGTTTGTGTGAGAGAAAGAGATTCCACATGGAGAATCATAGTTAGAGACACATAGCAGGGAGCGAGATATACTTAGAGAGAGATAGAGTGATGAAGCTCGAGGGAGAGAGTACTGTCAGTGTGTTACAAAGATAAAAGATCATTGTCGAAATACAGGTAGCACGAGAGATACCTGAGAGATGATGAACACGTATAGGTCCAGAGAGATAGTCCTATATAAGCATGAGTGATAGCTATATGAGATGAATATCTGGATTAAAGGGGATTCAAATATTTAAACTGGAGATCACGACATCGATGATATCATAACGCAAATTGGTGTATCAAACATGCATATTCATTTGAATTTGGGCACACGTGTAATGTTATATAGTTTATCAATATTGGTGATCCATATATTCTTCAATTACAAACAATGCATGGTTTATATGCAATTAATGTATAAACGGGATTACACTATATGATGTGTGCGTGAAACACATTATACATGTTTGAGAAGTAAAAAAACCCGCATGAAACACACATTAATTGGAGATAGTTAGCGATGAATGCATAGATTGGATTTCAACATAAAGTGGTTTCAAATATTTGAAAATCCAAATTGATGGATACAACCTTATGAATATGAGATCATGCCATTTGTAAACCATATTTATGTATAAATGGTGTTGTGCTTTGGAAAGTATATATATAAAAAAATGATGTATATAGAATGTAATTCCAATTGAAAATGGATCCCGCCCAAAAAAATAGAATACAAACGGGATTCGAATTGAGTTGGCATGGTAAACGTGCACTCTGCAAAATTTGAACGAAGCGGGGAAAGTCGCAGTAACCGCCCGGAACCAAAATCTGCGAGATGGAAATCACTGCTGCCTATCCCTGCCATGCAAAGCCTATATGCTGGATTTCTATAGGTTTCGATAGGGGTAGGTTTGTAATTTCACCCAAACGTGACGTAACCGCCTCTCACCCAGATTCATACACGGTGGGCGCCAAAACACAGTGTGTCCTCGGCCAAAATCGACTCCCTCCCCGATTCATATTCATACACGGTGGGCGCCAAAAACAAACTCTTGTCGGCAAATATTCGGTGTATGCAAGATTACCGTCCTATCCCCGACCAACTAGTGTTGCTGTGATGTAGTAGAAATTTGAAACGGGGGCTAAGTTTGTAAATTTCCTCGCATTTGAGACAAGCGCGCCCTGAATACATGGTTCCCCCCTTCCTCTCTAGCTCCCTTTTCCCCATTCATACTCCGTGGGCACCAAAACACCCTCTCCACCCCACCCTCCTCCGTCCGCCGCCGTCCGCCACCCCATCCACCGCCGTCCTCCTCCACCATGCCGGAGCTGATACCCTGATGCCGCCATCCATTACAAGAGATCGACCTCTCTCATCCACGGCTTTGGACCGGGATCCTTGCATCCCGTACTCTCGCTTCATCCCCGCCATCATCCACCTTGCCGGCACCGCTCCTATGACCGTCTCGTCCACCGCGCCCCGCCGCCATCGTCTACCCTCCTAGATCTGCTTCCACGCTGCCGACAGCCATCGCTACCACAGCACCATCAAATTCTCAGCAGATGCCTACACGGCACCGCACCAGAGGCGGTATTCTTTCGTATCTGCTCAACTTATTTACCGCAGCAAGAAAATAGATCGCCACTGCTTTACTCTGATTTCTTGTCTTGGTTGCGAAGTTGCCTTTGTCTGGTTTGCACCTTCAGATCCACCATGGCACGCTCAACACCATACTCGCAATGCTTATGGTTTTCCCCTTTTATATTCCACACTAGTTAAATCACAGTAGACTAAATTTCAAAATTGGGTCAGTCGGTTTTTCAGAGCTCGCTGGAGTTCACCGGTGCGATCAAAGGGGCTCGGGTAGTTGTGGGGCCTCGCCGAATGAAGAAAACTCAATGCGGGTGGGGGTTGGGGTGGGGGTGGGGGTGGGGGTGGCGGAGGAACACAAGCGGTGGGGGCCGGTGGTCCGGCCGGCGGCCCGTGCGGTGTTCTGTATGGGAAGAATCAGAGACGAGGAAGAATAAGGGTTAGGGGACGTAGGATCTTCATCCAACTGCCTGAAATGGTCGAGAGACAGCTAGGAGTTGCATTCTTAATGCGCTCTAGTTCATCATGTGTGGGCACTGCGCAACCAACATTTTATTATCCAAAATCTGCTTGCTCTTCTTTACCATGTTCCTCTTCCGTTCTTCTTTAATATGTACTCTCTCCGTTCCTAAATACAAGTCTTTGTATAGATTCCCCCATGGACTACATATGGAGCAAAATGAGTGAATCTACACTCTAAAATGTACCTAGATACATCTGTATGTGATCCATAGTGGAAATATCTACCAAGACTTATATTTTGGAATGGAGGGAGTATGATAGTAGTACAGTATGTTCCTTGTACTGAAGATGAGCAGGGACATTTGCAGTGTAGAGGTCTATACGGTCGGTTGTGATGGACACTTTGAGCCTCTTTGATTCGTAGGATCTTGTAAACATAGGAATAGGATTTGTAGTGGCCTGCCCACTTGAATCCTATAAGAATAGCAAGGAAATGCGGGGAGCTGTGTCGCCTTTGAGAGTTACATTGATATTAATAGTACCGCACCTTCACTTGAAGAGAGCTGGTATCGGAAGCCTTTCTAGCCGTACCGGCAATACTAGCACATATATTCCAGCAAGTTCCACTTTGCTGATTTTACTCTGATGCTTAAGGTTTTCCCGTTATATCTACACTATGATCTGTGTAGCTGCTTTGTGTCGCACTAGCAGCAGTCCACTCTTGAAGCTAAACACTGCAATGACTTACAAAATTGGCACCAAGGCATTGTGTGCCATTCTGGATGCAATGAAACTCATACGCTCCCCACCTGTTGATTCTTATTCAGAATATCATCCTAATGACTATTCTAACCTCGAGGAGTCAAAGGCAGATGGCCTGTCCTGTTCACCCATCAAGGTGCCTATTCTAATTTGGCAATGTTTTATTGATTGCGGGTATCTTGCATATGTTGTCTTGCATTTCTTCTACTTTGTTGCACCGCCATCTGCTTAGTTTACTCATAATATATGTCGAGATGCCATGCCCGTCCATTATCAATACATATTCCATCTATCATTGAGGGAGTCCTGGATTAGGGGGTGTCCGGATGGCCGGACTATACCTTCAGCCGGACTCCTGGACTATGAAGATACAAGATTGAAGACTTCGTACCGTGTCCGGAAGGGACTTTCCTTGGCGTGGAAGGCAAGCTTGGCGATACGGATATGTAGATCTCCTACCATTGTAACCGAATTTGTGTAACCCTAACCCTCTCCGGTGTCTATATAAACCGGAGGGTTTTAGTCCGTAGGACAACATATACAGAACAACAATCATACCATAGGCTAGCTTCCAGGGTTTAGCCTCTCCGATCTCGTGGTAGATCTACTCTTGTACTACCCATATCATCAATATTAATCAAGCAGGACGTAGGGTTTTACCTCCATCAAGAGGGCCCGAACCTGGGTAAAACTTCATGTCCCTTGCCTCCTGTTACCATCCGGCCAAGACGCATAGTTCGGGACCCCCTACCCGAGATCCGCCGGTTTTGACACCGACATTGGTGCTTTCGTTGAGAGTTCCTCTGTGTCGTCGCCGTCAGGCTTGATGGCTCCTACTATCATCGATAGTGATGCGGTCCAGGGTGAAACTTGTCTCCCCGGACAGATCTTTATCTTCGGCGGCTTTGCACTGCGGGCTAATTTGCTTGGCCATCTAGAGCAGATCGAAAGCTACGCCCCTGGCCGTCAGGTCAGGTTTGGAAGTTTAAACTACACGGCTGACATCCACGGGGACTTGATCTTCGACGGAGTCGAGCCACTGCCGAGCGCGCCGCACTGTCATGACGGGCATGATCTAGCTCCGCTGCTGAACAGTGCCCTGGAGGCCGCACCCGCATCAGCTTCGACCCTTAATTCGGAGCCAACTGCGCCGATCGAGGATGGGTGGTTGGACGCCGCCTCGGGGGCTGCGATCCCAACGACGATCGAACCGAACACCAGCCCCGCACTCCGCGAGACTCGTGACTCCAAGGAGCCGGACTCCTCCCCGGACTCGAAACCTTCCGCGCCCCTGCCGATCGAATCCGATTGGGCGCCGATCATGGAGTTTACCGCCGCGGACATCTTTCAGCACTCGCCCTTCGGCGATATTATGAAATCACTAAAGTCTCTCTCTTTGTCAAGAGAGCCCTGCCCGGATCATGGCCAGCAGGATTGCGATGCGGAAGACAAAGAAATTCGACGCCCACCCAGCACCCACTTTGTAGCCACTGTCGACGATTTAACCGACATGCTCGACTTCCACTCTGAAAACATCGACGGTATGGACGACGATGCGGGAGGCAAAGAAGAACCACCGCCCACAGGGCGCTGGACGCCCACCTCATCATATGACGTATACATGGTGGACGCACCAAAAGATGACGACGAGGAGCGGAAGGACGCACCGAAGGCTTGTTCCCTCGAGAAGCAGTCAAAGCGGCGACACAACCGCCGCCCCAAATCCCGCCTTGATAGAAATAACGATCACACAGACCCAGCGCTGGAGCAGGGCGAACCGCTGTCGGACAACGGCAATCTGGATAATCAAACCGAACAAACAAATTCTATCAAGGATAATAGTCCGGACGACATAACGCCGGACAGGCACCCGGAGCAGCAGAATGCCCGTAAAAGGCTTGCTGCCACCGCGAGGAGTCTTAAAAAGTAGAAGCAAAGGCTCAAGGCTGCGCAAGACACACTCCAAATTAGATGGAGTAAAAAACTCAACACAACAGCAAGGTACAGTGATAATCGCCCCTCCAAGAGCTACCCAAAGCGCAAGCTGCTACCTGAATTCGGTGAGGAGGCCTCAGACCCCCAACAACCAAATATCAAAGCAGCCACCTGGCCGGATAGACGACCCCTCTACCAACACAGAGCGGCATACAATGCCACTCACAATACAACACACGACTCATGCGAGTGCACGCACCCAAAGGACGGCACAACAAGATCCATCTATGGACCACGCAAGCGCGCCCCAGCATACAATGCAACACAACAAACATCCGAACAACGCGGTACACCCAGCTACAGGGGTGCCGCACACCCCCTATGTTTCACTGATGAGGTGCTGGACCATGAATTTCTAGAGGGATTCAAACCCGTAAACATAGAGACATACGACGGAACAACAGACCCTGGGTCTGGATTGAGGACTACATCCTTCATATCCATATGGCTCAAGGAGATGATCTCCACGCCATCAAGTACTTACCCCTCAAGCTCAAAGGGCCAGCTCGTCACTGGCTTAAAGGCCTCCTTGAAAGCTCCATTG
The DNA here is from genome assembly GCF_003073215.2 of Triticum urartu. NCBI lineage: Eukaryota > Viridiplantae > Streptophyta > Magnoliopsida > Poales > Poaceae > Triticum > Triticum urartu. The sequence continues at coordinate 62,072,356 of NC_053026.1, forward strand.
GAAATTGGGAAGAGCTCGAAGACGCCTTTCGGGCAAATTTTCAAGGGACTTATGTCCGACCTCCGGATGCGGACGATTTGAGTCATATAACTCAACAGCCCGGAGAGTCAGCCCGAAAGCTTTGGAACAGGTTTCTTACTAAAAAGAACCAGATTGTCGACTGTCCGGACGCCGAAGCCTTGGCATCTTTTAAGCATAGTGTCCGTGATGAATGGCTCGCCAGACACCTCGGCCAAAATAAGCCGAGAACGATGGCCGCATTAACAAGCCTCATGACCCGCTTTTGCGCGGGTGAGGACAGCTGGCTAGCCAGATGCAGCACCAGCAACCCCAGTACATCTGAAGTTAGAGATGGAAACGGGAAATCACGGCGCAACAGCAATAACAAACGTCGGAATAAAGAAGACAGCACGAAGGGCACGGTAGTAAACGCCGGATTCAAAAGCTCTCGGCCGGGTCAGCAAAAGCCACCCTCTAAAGGCACCAGGTATGAACTGTCCAGCCTCAACAAAATTCTGGACCAAGTATGTCAGATCCATAGTACCCTTGGTAAACCTGCTAATCATACCCACAGAGAATGTTGGGTCTTCAAGCAGTCCGGCAAGCTCAACACCATACACAAGGGGGAGGATACACCAAGTGAAAACGAGGACGAGCCTCCCAAGCAACACACTGGGGAACAAAAGAAATTTTGACCATAAGTCAAAATAGTAAATGTGTTACACGTGATCAAGGGAAAAAACAACGCAACACTCCCAGGAAAATATACCCAAGTGCCTGTCACCGCGAAGTCCTTCCACTGGTCGTCTCAACCGATCACTTTCGACCATTGCGATTACTCAGCAGGTATCCGACACGCAGGATGGGCTGCCCTGGTATTAGACCCAGTAATTGGCGGATATCACTTCACACGAGTCTTGATGGACGGTGGCAGCAATCTAAACCTAATATATCAGGATACAATCCGGGGATGGGGTTAGACCGAACAAAAATTTGCCATAGCAATACAACCTTTAAAGGAGTAACGCCAGGCCCAGGGGCTCGTTGTACGGGCTCCCTCCTACTACAAGTTATATTCGGTTCCCCCGATAACTTCCGTCGCAAGCATTTAACCTTCCACGTCGCTCCGTTCCAAAGTGGCTATCAAGCACTGCTCGGACGCGAAGCTTTCGCTCGCTTTAATGCAATACCACACTACGCCTCCCTCACACTCAAGATGCCCGGTCCACGTGGCATCATTTCAGTGAACGGAAATATCAAGCGATCTCTGCGCGCCGAAGAGAGTGCGGCTGCCTTGGCAGCCGCACACTAAAGGCACCCGGACCAGCAAAAGCATCCAATAGGTCATCAAGACCTCAGGCACAACTAATCAAGTCCGGCGCCGCTATTTATACCGAGTAAATGGTCAGACCCCTATTTGTCAATACATGGGGCTCAACGCGCGTAGACAAGTGGCAATTTTTTGCACGGCAACTTTTTCACCTAAATTCCTCACTTTTACAGACGATCATCATGCTACACCCGTCCAGGATACGGCACAACGGAGACACAGGCGCAGACGTGCAGCAGGGACCCGCTCCAAGGATTCTTTTTAGATTAAGACCCTGCGTAAACCTTTTTTACTGTCTCTTGTTGATACATATCCACCGTTGAGAAGGATGCTGACGTCTTGGCATGTGGCCACGCCAGAACAATGCACCTACCTGGACACAAGGGGCTTCTTAGAAAGGCCATTATTTAGGCCCGGTTTATACCACAAAGACCGAATACCTTAGGGAGTGTTCGGCGTCGCGAGTTTGGCCCTATATGCATCAGCTCCGAATCATTGTCTTTGGTCAAATGTTGGGTTTGCCTGTCTCCTGTGTTTTGGTGCCTTACGTTCCGCTTTACCGGCTAAGGTAGCACCAGGAGAACTACTGTGATTGTGCCCTGGTTCATCCGGACGAGCACCTTAGTAGAGAAAGCCGAAAACTGACTGTCATGATATAGCGCGAGTCTGGTCAACCACTCGATGACCAGTTGGAATGTTAGAATTCCTCCGCCTTAATGAAGGGCCGTTTTCCGGCCAGGCATGTACGCACCCCGGGATTGGGAGAGTGCAGAGCCACCAGGGGCTATCTAGTAGCCCCACTGTCAAACTCCTATGGCTAAGTGAAAGTGCTAAAGCATTATAGTCCGGTTGCCTCGCTCGCTCCGCTATCACCTCCTTAATAGGACCAAGACGTTGGGTTAAGTGTGAACGCATGTTTTTTGCGAGCACCTCCGCATTATATGCGTGGGGGTTGAAGCCGACGGCTGCAATCTTTTAGGTTATACACATGTATACATAAACGGCCGCCCAGGAGGCATCATATTACTTTTAGGCAAAAGTATAAAAATAGCCTTATAAAAATTTATAAAAGCATTTTGCTTACAATGAGATTACATATCACTCAAACATAATATTTTTTGAGCACTGGGTCTCTATCAAACAAGCACCCTCAAGAACTTCTTCAAAGTAGTGCTCAGCAGCCATTCGACCTATGGCCGAATCCCGCGCTGCAACCAAGGTAGCATCCATCTCCGCCCAGTATGCTTTAACACGGGAAAAAGGCCATCTGTGAGCCCTCTATGCACGCCGACCTCTTCATCGCATTAATGCGCGGCACCACGTCAAGGAACTGCCGCACCAAGCTGAAATAGCTATTCGGTTTTGGCCTTTCCGGCCATAGCTGATCCACAACAGACCTCATGGCGAGTCCGGACAACCTATTCAGTTCGGCCCATTCGGCTAATTGGTCAGTCAATGAAAGAGGACGCTCGGGAGAATGAAATTGTGTCCAAAATAGCTGGTCCACTTCACGGTCCATCTGACCCTGGAAGTACTTGGCCGCATCGGCAATGCTTGCCACCAAATCCATATACACATCCTCTGAACTCCACAGCCGATCCAGAGGGGCATACCGTGGATCTCCGAACTTCCTCCGCAACATAAAGGATTTCCTAGCTACAATATCCCCGGCTTCCCGCAGCTCCTCCTTCTTCGCCCTCATAGCAGAGCAGATGTCTTTTCTCGTCGCAGCAGCCTTCTCAAGGTCCGATGCCTTCGCTAGGTTTTCCTTTTCAAGAACCCGGCAACGATCGGCGGCGGCTTTTAATTCTATGGCCATCTTGGCCATCTTATATCGGCTCTTACCATGCGCGGCCTTCTCGGCTTTCAACTCTTCGGCCGCCTTCAAAGCAGCCGCATTACCAAACCTCGCTTGTTCCTTGGCTCGGGCAAGTTCTGCCCGCAAGGCTTCAATAGTGGCAGCTCCATCTGCAGTCACAACATATTAAAGATACTGGCATCATGCTCCTCTTACTCTGTTGCATTTACCATATAATGACACTTACCCTGTGCCTCATCAAGCCTTTTGTTAACAAGCTCGATGTCGGCGTCTGCCGCATCCAACTGCCGTTTTAAATGGGCAAACTCGCTAGTCCGGCTAGCCACCGGAGCTTCCATCACCTCCACATAGAGGCAGTATGGTTATTACCTGGGAATATGATCCTCTGTTCGTCGTCATTTCCGACAACAACCAGAGTCTCAGGGGCTACTATCTACACAGGGCACACCTAGCATGTGCAGGACTATCATACATTATTTTACATACCTCAAAGCCTATCAGTAGACACATAAAAGCTTCATGCAATCCGCTTTCGGCGGACGAGATTCTCTCCATCACCGTATTCATCAGCATACGGTGTTCATCTGAGATGGCCGCTCGCCCCACCAACTCCCTCAGAACATCCGATCGCACACTAGACGGTGTCGGACTCTTTTGTCTGCTCTCTTCGGGAGCCGGACACTGGGAGCTTCGGGGGTCGATGGGATTATCTTCTGGCCTCACCGGACTCGGAGAGGACCTCCGCGACGACACTTCGGGGTCGCCCGCTTCCGGAGCGGAGGAGTCCGGAGGAGGCATTTCTCTCTCCATCATCTCTGGAAGAAGATCCCCCGAAGACGAGCTCATTTGAGAGGGGCTAAGGCCCGAACTGCAAAGATATATGCAGTGGTTATCTTCTCAGAAGAAAAAGATGGCATACTTGTACTATTAAAGTATTTCGGGTCACTTACGACTCGCTGGAGAATTGATCCCCCCGTGGACTTTGTGCGGCAAAAGCACCCCCCAAGGTAGGACCCTCTGTGGGAGACTTCTTCCCCCATTTGGAAGCTTCGGCTTCCGAATCCCCGGGCGCAGTCCTTTTCCTCCTCCGGTCGTCTTCCTTCATGGAGATGCTCACTCCCTCGGTTAGAATGGGCAGCATTGGGGGCCCGCGTCCGCCCGTATTATCCTCCCAGTATCTTCCTTCAAGGGCTCCGGGCAAGGTGCGACCTGGAGCATCTTTTCCAATACCGGATTGTCCAAACCCTCAGGGAGGGGGGCCGAACATCGAATTAACTTCGCCTTTGTTAGCCAGTCCTGGTCAAAAAGCAAACTCTCAGAAATAACTTCGTAAACAAATGAGAGATAGTATGTTCGGCCGGAAGATTCCTTACCTGTTCGGCGGCGCGGTTACTGCTCAGGCCCACGTCCTCGGTGATTTCCGGACACTCTACCTGAGGTCCGAAGAATAACTTGTACATCTCCTCGTGCGTCAGGCCGAGGAAATTTTGAATGACACGCGGTCCCTCGGGATTGAACTCCCACAAGCGAAGGGGCCGGCGTTTGCAAGGCTGGACTTGACGAACCAGCATAACTTGTATTACCGCAACCAAACTAAAATCTCCATTGAAGAGATCTCGAATGCGGATTTGCAGCATAGGCACATCCTTGGCTGGACCCCATCTCAGACCTCTACTGATCCATGACATCAGTTGTGGTGGAGGGCCCGAGCGGAAAACAGGGGCGGCCGCCCACTTGGCACTTCTAGGAGTCGTGATGTAGAACCACTCATGTTGCCACGATTCAGACACCTCTAGAATGGAACCTTTGGGCCATGGAGCTCCCGTCATCTTGCATATTGAGGCACCTCCGCACGCTGCATGTTGTCCCTTGATCATCTTTGGCTTTACTTCAAAGGTCTTGAGCCACAGGCCAAAGTGAGGGGTAACCCGGAGGAAGGCCTCACACACGACAATAAATGTCGTGATATGAAGAAAGGAGTCCGGAGCTAGATCATGGAAATCTAGCCCGTAATAAAACATCAAACCCCTGACGAAAGGATCCAGAGCAAGGCCTAGACCTCAGGAAGTGGGAGACGAACACGATGTTCTCGTTGGGTTCGGGGGAGGGGACGGCCTGCCCTCGGGCAGGCAGCCGATGCAAAACCTCAGCGGTGAGATATTTGGCCTCCCTCAACTTTTCGATGTCTTCTTCCATGACGGAGGAAGACATCCATCGTCCTTGAAGGCTAGATCCGGACATGATTGAAGGTTCGGAGCACCTGACCTGAACTTTGGGTGTTTGAGCTTGAGGTGGGGGAAGGATTCGATTGAGCACGGGAGGGAAAAATAAAAGCCTTATCCCTTTATAAAGAGGGGAATATCAAGCGTCCTCTTTGTGGCCATTTGGACTTGCCTATAGTCTAGGAGTCCTAGAAGCGGTTGGGTTACCCCCACCTGTATCGATGAGAATCCCAGAATAAGGGGACACGATCTCTACTTTAACAAGACGTGCCAAGGAAACCGCCTCGCATGACACGCTGAGGTGGGATAATAAAATGATTCTAATAAAGGCTTGGCCGTGGTGTTGTCATGCTACGGAATACGTCAGCAGATTAGATTGGTGTGAACATTATTCTTTCTATGGCAATATGTGGAAATTTATTTTGCAGAGCCGGACACTATTCTTTGTGTTCAAAATCTACTATGAAGTACTTGGAGGAGGAACCCGCCTTGCAATGCCGAAGACAAACTGTGCGCCGGACTCATCGTCATTGAAGCCTGGTTCAGGGGCTACTGAGGGAGTCCTGGATTAGGGGGTGTCCGGATGGCCGGACTATACCTTCAGCCGGACTCCTGGACTATGAAGATACAAGATTGAAGACTTCGTCCCGTGTCCGGAAGGGACTGTCCTTGGCGTGGAAGGCAAGCTTGGCGATACGGATATGTAGATCTCCTACCATTGTAACCGACTTTGTGTAACCCTAACCCTCTCCGGTGTCTATATAAACCGGAGGGTTTTAGTCCGTAGGACAACATACAGAACAACAATCATACCATAGGCTAGCTTCTAGGGTTTAGCCTCTCCGATCTCGTGGTAGATCTACTCTTGTACTACCCGTATCATCAATATTAATCAAGCAGGACATAGGGTTTTACCTCCATCAAGAGGGCCCGAACCTGGGTAAAACTTCGTGTCCCTTGCCTCCTGTTACCATCCGGCCTAGACGCACAGTTCGGGACCCCCTACCCGAGATCCGCTGGTTCTGACACCGACAGTCATCATAGCATGTTTTTCCACTCAGATGTTGTTCTTGTGCATCAGACATAAAAAAGGAAGAGGGCGATTGCCTAACCTAAAGGAGCACCAGCAAAGTCCTTGAAAAACATGGTGGTGCCAGAGAAATCAGACAGCACCCCACTTATATTGGCTGTACAACCAGTGACACAAAACGTAGGACCGACTCCAGCAGACTGTACCCATACTGTACTGGCCACACCACTAGCCCCACCACACAGGACCTGCACTCCAGCAAAAGGTATACCGATTTCATTTGCCATAGCACTAGCTGTACCACAGAAAAATCCCACTCCAGCAAAAAGTACAGCAAGTCCACTGGCCGAAGACCTATCCCAACTGTAGAGACGGACAATTCCTGCAGATTGGAACCCCATTCCATCTATTCCTAGTTTAAAAGACAATGCTTTCAATATTTTTAGGGACTACGTGCATATATTCCCATCATGGGAAGATTATTGTGAAGACAAACACCATTGTCACATCTTCCTGTCCAACTTACGTGTAAGTGCTATTATTCATGGCTATTATTTTCCTGTTTTCTGCTGATTGAACACATCAATGATTTACATTACATTGTTGTAACTAGGCGAGGGTCAATCTGGATAGTCATGACGAGCAAAGCTTGCTTGTGCTTTTCAAGGAAGCATTGCAGCAGTTTCGGTGTTACCTGAGGAAATCACACTTTGATGGAAAGTCTATAAACGAATTCCTGATGATGTTTCCTGTGCTAAATTTAGAAGACATTGAATGGAAAAACCTTGTTATGCACTGGTCTTGTTCCCAGGATGAGGTAATGTCTATGAAATCACATGAAAATTTGAACTTCTACTTTTCCGCATGTGCCTTACGGATCTTTTTTGCAGGAAATCTGCTCGAAGAAGAATTCCGGTTTGATAAGAATGACAAGATATCTCAAATATGCTGCCCACTGCTTTGCTCTTGTTAGTACCTGTTGTCCTATATCACTGTACTTGCATACATACCTGGTTCACTATGTGACAGCAGTATGCATGATAGCTTGCTTATCAATTGTTCGCTCCAAATTATCTGATCTGTATGAATGGTTACATTAGTGTAGAATATATCCAATGCCAATGTTTTTTTAGCTCTGCATTGTTCTTGTAAGTACATGCTTTCCTTTATCAGTGTACTTATAATGATAGGTAGTTGTTCATGTACCATCACTCTGCAGCTTATTTTCCTTTGCCCTCCATTTTCTACACATCAGATCTATATTTACTCTTACCATAAGGTTGGTACTGAAGAAGTTTAGCTGTGCATTGCTCTTGGCTGTACCTTTTGCCTGTATCGCTGCACTTACATTTATAGCTACTTGATTATGTAGCATCACTCTTCATCTTATCTTAAATATTCTCCATTTTTCGTATATTATCACATCTATATTTACTCTTAACAAAATGTAGAATAAAGGCAATGCTTTTGAAGAAGATTCTGTGGTAAACTTCTTGAATTGCCCCTCCATCAGCATGGACAAGGCCTTTATACAGCCTGCCTTCACCAATAATGTAAGTTTGTCCATCTCAAGACTTCAAACTTTGTTGTATATATTTGGTTAGGCATGACTGCAACAGCTATTTATTTTTGGTGTTTGCATCAAATTGCTTGTTTAAAGTTTATTATATGTAGTTCATAAACAAAAGTTCGTCCTTTCTCAATTTATGTTTTCAGTTGTACAACCAAGTTCCTTCTTCATACCATGTAAATTAAACTATATAGAGCAAGTGATCTTCTTTTGCACTTCATGTATGCTTCTGGTCTTCATCTGTAATCCAGTGGTGTGGTGAACCTACCAACTACAGCACAATGTCATATTCTGCAATGTCTTAACTATGAAAAATGTCATATCATTCTACTATTATTTAAACCGTCTCTTTATTGGCCAATCTGAAATGGTATAAATTGACAGCACACTAACCATTGATACTTATGAGTTCTTGATCTATAATCAAGTGGTGTCGTGAAGCTGCCAACTCCTTCATAATGTCATTTCCTACCATGTCTTGACCTGAACAATACCATATTGTGTTAATGCAAATTTAAACTGTGTCACTTTATTCGTCAGTAAGAAATGTGGTGAATTGTCAGCACTGATACTTTTATGTGCAAAACCTGTCATATGTCTGCTTGTTTATCTTTCAGAGTGAGGAAGATATAAGTGTTGAACAAGCGCAGTCTCATCATCTTGCTCAGCTGCTTGCGCTACAGCTCCCCAGCAGGGCTAACCTTTCCTAAACTCTATTGAAGTGTTGTCGGTTTTGTATATTATTTTGTCGGCGTGTTTATTTGCACTGGTGGCGATCTTTGATGCCCAGTGTATGTAATCTGTTGTCTGCTTGTGCTTTATTATCATAGTTGCAAACTTTGATGCCCAGTGGATGTAATATGCTGTAATTTCTTTATTGTATAGTATAGGTTTTTTCTTATTCACGATGCTGCAGTTATTTTACTGTATATATATCCCGTCTTCGCAGTAAACCGACCAAACCGTAAAATTACGGTACATAATCGGGCCGTCATGCAATCACGATGTAGGTTGGGACAGAAACATGTCGATCAGCTCACGAGCCGGCAACAGCCCGAAATGAACCCTGACCCATGATTGTGCGAATCAAATCATGGGCTTTTAACAGGCCAAAATTGTCTGGGTCCTTGTTTGGCCCAATCAGATATCGGCTGCGAGCAGGCCGGATGCAAATCGGGCCGTAGTTAGGCCCAACTATATGACGGGCTTTTAACAGGCCAAAATTAATATAGGGCTGAAATGTTAAACGGGACCTTAACAGGACAAAACTAATATCAGGCGGAATTACTAAGTGGGCCTTTAGCAAGTGGGCCCAAAAGCATAGTGTCCAGTTGACGGGCCGAATCTGATATGGGCCATAATTGAGCCCAAAGCCTCTTAAAGGGCCGGACCTGATCTGGGCCGTAATTTGGCCCAGAATGTGGTAGGCTTTTAACAGGCCGGATCTCATATGGGCCACTATTAGGCCCGGAGCGTGGCAGGCCATTAATGGACCGGATCAAATATGGTCCGGCATTTGGCCCAAAACATGGCAGCCAGTTAATGGGCCAGCCTACTAGGGTCCTCAAAATCTTGTGGGCCTACAGCTGGGTCGGCCCATTAATGTCGGCGAAATCTCGTGGGCCTTTAGCTGGGCCGACCCATTATGACCCGCAAGAATCTTGTGGGCCTTTACCTGGGCCGGCCCATTATGGCACAAAAAATCTGGTGCGCCTTTACCTGGGACGGCCCATTATGGCCCGCAAAATCTTGTGGGCCTTTAGCTGGGCCAGCCCATTATGGTCCGCAAAATTTCGTGGGCCTTTAGCTGGGCCGGCCCATTATGGTCCGCATATATCTTGTGGGCCTCTAGTTGGGCCGGCCCATTTAAACTTGTTGGGCTGTGCCACATGTCGACGTATCATAGGCGCCTTCTGTCCAGTGAGTGGATGACATCTGTCCCGACGATGAGCCGACACGTGTTTCCTCTAGCCAATGATGATTTTACACATGGAAAATCCCCATTGGTCGGGGCTGTTAACGGGTTATCGGATCCAAAACCCCGACCTAATAGCTTAACGGCGTTCCGTTACGGTGGATGCCACGTGTCGGTCACCCTTGACGAAAGCACTTCTGTGACGCGCGATTTATCATCATGGAAGTGGACACTTCCGTGATGATAATTTTGGTAATGTCATGGAACACTTCTACGACAGCACAGGTATGACTATCTTGATTCTGTCATAAAGTTGTCATGGATGTACATGCATGACAAAAAAAGCGACCTACTGTGACAAACACGTATCATCACGGAAGTGTATTTTTTTGTAGTGACACCATCTATTACCTTTTGGAGAGTGGTGTATCCAAGATTGGTTAGGTGCCACTTGGGAGCCTTCGACAAGATTGTGGAGTTGAACCAAGGAGTTTGTACGGACAATGAGATCGCCTACTTCGTGAAGATCTACGCTAGTGAGGCAAGTCCTTCGTGGGCGATGGCCATGGTGGGATAGATAAGGTTGCTTCTTCGTGGACCCTTCGTGGGTGGAGCCCTCTGTGGACTCGCATAAACATTACCCTTCGTGGGTTGAAGTCTCCATCAATGTGAATGTACGATAGCACCACCTATCGGAACCACGCCAAAAATCTCCATGTCTACATTGTGTTTGCTCCCACCAAACTCCTCCCAGTACCTTCATATGCAAATGTTTTACATTCCGCTGCTATACTCTTAGACTTGCATGTGTACATTGATTGCTTTACTTGTGCTAAGTTGCTAAAATCTACCAAGACTTAAAATTGGGAAAAGGCTAGATTTTTATTTGGTCAAGTAGTCTAATCACCCCCCCTCTAGACATACTTTTGATCCTACAAGTGGTATCAGAGCTTTGGTTTCCATTTGCCTTGATTTCCATAGCTTTTGGTGATCATAGCCTTGGTTTCACAACCTAGGAGAGTATGGCGTCTAGCGAGGGAAATTACCACCGTAGAGGTCCTTACTTTGATGGTACTAATTTTGCTAGTTGGAAGCATAAGATGAAAATGCATATTCTTGGACATAACCCCGCCGTTTTGGCTCTTGTGTGTATTGGCTTGCAAGGCGAATTCTTTGATGGGAGAGAACCGAAGCATGAAGCCACCGCAGAAGAGTTGAAGATGCTGCAATACAATGCTCAAGCTTGCGATATCCCCTTCAACGGATTGTGCCTCGAAGAATTCAACAAAATCAGTCGTCTTGAGAATGCAAAGGAAATTTGGGATACTTTGATTGATATGCACGAAGGTACTGACTCCATCGAGGAATCCAAATTGGTTGTGCTTCAAAGTCAACTTGACAAGTTCAAAATGAAGGATGGTGAAGGTGTCGCTGAAATCTACTCTAGGCTTGCTCTCAACACAAATGAGATTGCCGGCTTAGGAAGTGAAGAGATGACCGATAGATTCATCATCAAGAAGATCCTAGGAGCCTTGGATGGAAAATATGGTACCGTGTGCACATTGATCCAAATGATGCCCAACTACAAAGATCTCAAACCAATGGAAGTCATTGGAAGAATTGTTGCTCATGAGATGTCACTCAAGGATAAGGAAGTGCTTCACAACAAGTCAAGTGGTGCTTACAAAGCCTCATGTGATGCTCCTACATCATCGAGTGAGAAACAAGCCTTCAATGAAGAATTGAGCCTAATGGTGAAGAACTTCAACAAGTTCTACAAGAGTAAAAGCAAGGAAAGGAGTTCCAAGTCATGGTCCTACAATGACAAAAGATCTTCGAGTCATGAACGTAATTGCTACAATTGTGGAAGACCCGGACACTACTCCAATGAGTGTACGGCTCCCTACAAAAGAAGAGAATATTCACCCAAAAGAAGAAGTATAAGAGAAGAATCACCACCAAGAGAGTGAAGGAGTAGAGATGAACATTATGAACGAAGAACATCACAGAGAAGCACGGATTCGGAAAGGAAGGACAAATTATCAAGGAGCTACACAAAATGAAGACATCAAGCTCATGTTGGTGAATGGGTATCTGGCTCCGAGTCCGACAATCACTCCGAGAGAAGTTATCACTCCGACTCCGAATATACTCAAGATGAAGGTGTTGCTGGTCTAGCACGTGTGTCAACCAACTCCTACGACATATTTGACTCACCAAATGAAGGAATTGGAAGATGCTTCATGGCTAAAGGTCCAAAGGTATCACACCCCGAGTATGTTGATTTCAATAGTGATGAAGATGATTTGTTAGGTGATGATGATCTACTTGTTGACAACTCTAGTGATGAAAACTATGATGAACTTGCTATTAATCATGCTAATCAAGATAAAACAAATGATGATGATAAGAAGGAGATTGAGCGTCTAACTAAAGAACTAAACACTCTTAAGTTAGCTCATGAAACTACCTTGGAAAATCATCGAGAGCTTTTAAAGACTCATGAGATGTTATGCTTTGAAAAGCTCATCCTTGAGAAAGAGCATGGGTTCTTAAAAGCAATCAATGATGATCTTCGCAAGAAAAGTTCTTCTTACATTGCCAAGCGTTTACTCTTGTCTACTTACATGCCACAAGTTAAATCTAGCAACAGGAGTAAGAAAGATTCTTCTTCTAGTAGTAACAACAATCATGTTAAATCCAATATTGTTGCTTCCAGTAGTTCTCTTGATTCCACTAATGATTCTCTTAGCCAAGTTACACTTGAGCAAGAAAATAGCTTATTGAAGGGAATTATAGAGAAAGGTGTCTACAAGAGTCTTGCCGGGAGTAAGCAATTTCCGGAAATTGTACGCAAGCAAGAAAGGCACCGGAAGAATCAAGGTATTGGTTTTGAAAGAAAGTTCAATGCCAATGGAGTTGAGTGGGAAGAAGATCAATACCCCAAGAAGAAGTTTCTTCCTCAACAGGAGAAGTATGATCCTACTTCCTTCCAAGGGACACAAGCTCAAGATGATCTTCCACCACAAGACCACAAGCAAAAAGGAAAGGACAAGCTTCAAGAGGACATTGATGCATTTGAAGAAGATCCCAAGGCCTTGGTCAAGTGGGTTACCAAGACTACATCAAGTTCTACTTCATCAAGTATGACTACAACTCCAAGGATTCCCATCAAGATGATGTGGATCCCAAAGAAGAAGAACTAGAGAGTTCTTGAGGGTGACTCCACCAACATACTTCACTCATATCACTTTGGCGAAAACAAGTGTAAACAACTTCCACATCTTGCACTAGTTCAAGGAGTCACAAACCCTCTTGTTGGTAATACAAGGGACAAGGCAACCTAATGCTTTCATGGACATCATCTTGTGTGTACATCACTCTATGTCTATGGATATCCTTAGTTGTTCCTTGTGGGACTAACCCATGTAGGTATTGAAAGTGCAACTCACTCCAATGGATTGCTCCAAATGATCTACATCAACATTGCGCATCCACATCTTCAACATCTACATGAAGTCTTAAACGACAAAACCCAAGGTTAGTTCATCCCTTTTAGGGGGGATATCACATCTAGGGGGAGCTTTACTCTAACAATTGAGCTAAAGCAACTCTAAAGGTGTGAATGTTGGAAATATGCCCTAGAGGCAATAATAAATTAGTTATTATTATATTTCCTTGTTCATGATAATCGTTTATTATCCATGCTAGAATTGTATTGATAGGAAACTCAGATACATGTGTGGATACATAGACAACACCATGTCCCTAGTAAGCCTCTAGTTGACTAGCTCGTTGATCAATAGATGGTTACGGTTTCCTGACCATGGACATTGGATGTCGTTGATAATGGGATCACATCATTAGGAGAATGATGTGATGGACAAGACCCAATCCAAAGCCTAGCACAAGATCGTGTAGTTCGTATGCTAAAGCTTTTCTAATGTCAAGTATCATTTCCTTAGACCATGAGATTGTGCAACTCCCGGATACCGTAGGAATGCTTTGGGTGTACCAAACGTCACAACGTAACTGGGTGGCTATAAAGGTGCACTGCGGGTATCTCCGAAAGTGTATGTTGGGTTGGCACGAATCGAGACTGTGATTTGTCACTCCGTGTGACGGAGAGGTATCTCTGGGCCCACTCGGTAGGACATCACTATAATGTGCACAATGTGACCAAGGATTTGAACACGGGATGATGTGTTACGGAATGAGTAAAGAGACTTGCCGGTAACGAGATTGAACAAGGTATCAGGATATCGACGATCGTATCTCAGGCAAGTACTATACTGGTAGACAAAGGGAATTGTATATGGGATTGATTGAATCCTCAACATCGTGGTTCATCCGATGAGATCATCATGGAGCATGTGGGAGCCAACATGGGTATCCAGATCCCGTTGTTGGTTATTGACCGGAGAGTTGTCTCGGTCATGTCTACATGTCTCCCGAACCCGTAGGGTCTACACACTTAAGGTTCAGTGACGCTAGAGTTATAGAGATATTAGTATGCGGTTAACCGAAAGTTGTTCGGAGTCCCGGATGAGATCCCGGATATCACGAGGAGTTCCAGAATGGTCCGGAAGTAAAAATTTATATACAGGAAGTCCAATTTCGGCCACCGAGAGAGTTTCGGGAGTCATCGGTATTGTACCAGGACCACCGGAAGGGTCCCGGGGGTCCACCGGGTGGGGCCACCTATCCCAGAGGGCCCCATGGGCTGAAGGGGCGTGGGAACCATCCCCTGGTGGGCTGGTGCACCCTCCTTGAGCCTCCCATGCGCCTAGGGTTGGAAACCCTAAGGGGTGGGGGCGCCTCCACTTGGCTTGGAGGCCAAGCCACCCCTAGGGCTGCCGTCCCCCTCCCTAGATGGGATCTACAAGGGGCCGGCGCCCCCTAGGCCCCTATATATAGTGGAGGGGGGAGGCCAGCCGCACCAGAAGCCCTGGCGCTTCCCTCCCTCCCGTGACACCTCTTCCTCCCCGCTTGCGCTTGGCGAAGCCCTGCCGGGATCTCGCTACTTCCACCAACACGCCGTCGTGCTGCTGGATCTCCAACAACTTCTCCTCCCCCTTGCTGGATCAAGAAGGAGGAGATATTTCCGCACCGTATGTGTGTTGAACGCGGAGGTGCCGTCCGTTCGGCGCTAGGATCATCGGTGATTTGGATCATGACGAGTACGACTCCATCAACCCCGTTCACTTGAACGCTTCCGCTTACTGATCTACAAGGGTATGTAGATGCACTCTCCTTCCCCTCGTTGCTAGATTACTCCATAGATTGATCTTGGTGATGTGTAGAAAATTTTAAATTTCTGCTACGATCCCCAACAGTGGTATCAGAGCTAGGTCTATGTGTAGTTTCTATGCACGAATAGAACACAAGTTGTTGTGGGCGTCGATTTTGTCAATTTACTTGCCGTTACTAGTCTTATCTTGATTCGGCGGCATCATGGGATGAAGCGGCCCGGACCGACCTTACACGTACTCTTACGTGAGACAGGTTCCACCGACTGACATGCACTAGTTGCATAAGGTGGCTAGCGGGTGTCTGTCTCTCCCACTTTAGTCAGATCAGATTCGATGAAAAGGGTCCTTATGAAGGGTAAATAGAAATTGGCATATCATGTTGTGGTTTTGGCCTAGGTTAGAAACGTTCTTGCTAAGAAACCTATAGCAGCCACGTAAAAATTTGCAACAATAATTAGAGGACATCTAACTTGTTTTTGCAGCATATGTCGTGTGATGTGATATGGCCAAAAAGGATGTGATGAATGATATATGTGATGTATGAGATTGATCATGTTCTTGTAATAGGAATCACGACTTGCATGTCGATGAGTATGACAACCGGCAGGAGCCATAGGAGTTGTCTTAATTTATTTATGACCTGCGTGTCAACATAAATGTCATGTAATTACTTTACTTTATTGCTAAACCGTTAGCCATAGTAGTAGAAGTAATAGATGACGAGACAACTTCATGAAGACACGATGATGGAGATCATGATGATTGAGATCATGGTGTCATGCCGGTGAAGATGATGATCATGGCGCCCCGAAGATGGAGATCAAAAAGGAGCAAAATGATATTGGCCATATCATGTCACTATTTGATTGCATGTGATGATTATCATGTTTTACATCTTATTTGCTTAGAACGACGGTAGCTTAAATAAGATGATCCCTCGCAATAATTTCAAGAAAGTGTTCCCCCTAACTGTGCACCGTTGCGAAGGTTCGTTGTTTCGAAGCACCATGTGATGATCAGGTGTGATAGATTCTAACATTCGAATACAACGGGTGTAAGCCAGATTTACACACACAATACACTTAGGTTGACTTGACGAGCCTAGCATGTACAGACATGGCCTCGGAACATGGAAGACCGAAAGGTCAAACCTACGATCAATATGAGATGTTCACCAATGATGACTAGTCCGTCTCACGTGATGATCGGACACGACCTAGTTGACTCGGATCATGTATCACTTAGATGACTAGAGGGATGTCTATCTGAGTGGGAGTTCATTAAATAATCAGATGAACTTAATTATCATGTACATAGTCATAAGGACTTTGCAAATTATATCGTAGCTTACGCTTTAGTTCTACTATTTTAGATATGTTCCTAGAGAAAATTTAGTTGAAAGTTGATAGTAGCAATTGTGCGGACTGGGTCCATAAACTGAGGATTGTCCTCATTTCTGCACAGAAGGATTATGTCCTTAATGCACTGCTCAGTGAGCTGAACCTCGAGCGTCGGTTGTGGATGTGCGAACATCTGACATACACGTTTTGATGACTACATGATAGTTCTGGGCGTAATGCTAAATGGTTTAGAATTGAGGCACCAAAGACGTTTTTTTGAAACATCGCAGAACATATGAGATGTTCCAAGGACTGAAATTGGGATTTCAGGCTAATGCCCATGTCAAGAGGTATGAGACCTCTGACAAGTTTCCTAAGCCTGCAAACTAAGGAGAAAAGCTCAATCGTTGAGCATGTGCTCAGATTGTATGAGTACTACAATCGCTTGAATCGAGTGGGAGTTGATCTTCTAGATGAGATAGTAATGGTTCTCCAAAGTCACTGCCACCAAGCTACTAGAGCTTCGTGATGAACTATAACATATCAGGGATAGATATGATGATCCTTGAGCTATTCACGACACCGCGAAAGTAGAAATCAAATAGGAGAATCAATTGTTGATGGTTAGTAAAACCACTAGTTTCAAGAAGGGAAGGGAAAGAAAGGGATACTTCATGAAACGACAAATCAGTTGCTGCTCTAGTGAAGAAACCCAAAAGTTGAACCCAAGCCCGAGACTAAGTGCTTATGTAATAAGGGGAACGGTCATTGTAGCAGAACCACCCTAGATACTTGGTAGATGAGAAGGCTGTCAAGGTTGACAGAAGTATGTATTGGACATACATTATATTAAATGTGTACTTTACTAGTACTCCTAGTAGCACCAGGGTATTAGATACCGGTTCGGTTGCTAAGTGTTGGTAACTCAAAATAAAAGGCTACAGAATAAACGGAGACTAGCCAAAGGTGAGATGATGATATGTGTTGGAAGTGTTTCCAAGGTTGATGTGATCAAGCAGCGCACGCTCCGTCTACCATCAGGATTGGTGTTAAACCTAAATAATTGTTATTTTGTGTTTGCGTTGAGCATAGACATGATTGGATTATGTTTATCACAATACGGTTATTCATTTAAGGAGAATAAGGGTTACTCTATTTATTTGAATAATACCTCCAATGGTCTTGCACCTAAAATGAATGGTTTATTGAATCCCGATCGTAGTGATACACATGTTCATGCCAAAAGATATAAGATAGTAATGATAGTACCACATACTTGTGGCACTGCAATTTGAGTCATAATGGTATAAAACGCATGAAGAAGCTCCATGTTGATGGATCTTTGGACTCACTAGATTTTGCATCACTTGAGACATGTGAACCATGCCTATTGGTTTATATGCATGAAGAAACTCCATATGGATGGATCGTTTGAGCTCACTTGATTTTGAATCACTTGAGACATGCAAATCATACCACATGGGCAAGATGACTAAAAGGCCTCGTTTTCAGTAAGATGGAACAAGAAAGCAACTTGTTGGAAGTAATACATCTTGATGTGTGCAGTCCAACAAGTGATGAGGCATATAGTGGATATCGTTATGTTCATACTTCACAAATGATTTGAGTAGATGCTAAGTATATTTACTTGATGAATCACGAGTCTGAATTATTGAAAGGTTCAAGTAATTTCAAGGTGATGTTGAAAGATCGTCGTGACAAGAGGATAAAATATCTATGATATGATCATAGAGATGAATATCTGAGTTACGAGTTTGGCACACAGTTAAGACATTGTGGAAATTGTTTCACAACTAATACCGCCTGGAACACCATAGTGTGATGGTGTGTCCGAACATCATAACTGCACCCTATAGGATATGGTGCATACCATGATGTCTCTTATTGAATTACCACTATAGTTTATGGGTTAGGCATTAGAGACAACCGCATTCACTTTGAATAGGGCACCACGCAATTCCGTTGAGACGACACCGTATGAACTATGGTTTAGAGAAACCTAAGCTGTCATTTCTTAAAAGGTTTGGGGCTGCGACGCTTATGTGAAAAAGTTTCAGGCTGATAAGCTCGAACCCAAAGCGGATAAATGCATCTTCATAGGACACCCAAAACAGTCACTACAAAAAAAATACACTTCCGTGATGATACGTGTTTGTCACAGTAGGTCGCTTTTTTTTCATGCATGTACATCCATGACAAATTTATAATAGAACCAAGATAGTGATACTTGTGCTGCCGTAGAAGTGTTCCATGACATTACCAAAATTATCATCACGGAAGTGTCCACTTCCATAACGATAAATCGCGCGTCACAGAAGTGCTTTCGTCAAGGGTGACCGACACATGGCATCCACTGTAACGGAATGCCGTTAAGCTATCGGGTCAGGTTTTGGATCCGATAATCCGTTAACAGCCCCGACCAATGGGAAATTTCCACGTGTAAAATTCTTATTGGCCGGACAAAACACGTGTCAGTTCGTCAGTTGGTCAGATAGGCGCCTATGATACGTCGACACGTGGCACGGCCCAACAGAGGCCCATTCCTGTGAAAAGGCCGGCCTGTTTGACTTGGTTAAAAGCTGGCGGGCCGGCCCATGGAAAGCCTGTTAACGGCCTATTCGCATATAGCCCATTTACAGCCTGCTAACCCAAGGCCCGTTACGCCCTATCCGAATTAGGCCCAGTAGTGTCATCTGGGCCATCCAATATGATTCCAGCCCATTTTCACTTCTAGCCCATGTATGGCCCATGACGTCTTTCAGCCCATATGAGGCCCTATGTAACTCTTGGCCTATTAACGGCCTGTGGTGAAACTGGCCCGTAATGAACAGTGTATCACTTTACACCCATTAACGGCCCGTGGTGAAACTGGCCCGAAATGAACAGTGTATCACTTTATACCCATTAACGGCCCGTTATTACGTTGGGCCATTTCCAGCCCATGTTATCTTTCGGCCTTCTCAGAGCCCATTTATTCTTGGGCTCATTTCCAGCATTCATTTACTTACGGCTCGTTACTGTCATTTTCTGCTTGTGGGCCAAATTCAGCCCGTGGTTACAGTCGGCCCATTTGTGGTCCGTTAATATGTTGGGATGTTTTCATAGCGTCATCAAATACGACCTATTAAGGATGGCCTATTACGGTCGGCCCATGAACGAACGATTCCAACTCTAGATCGCTTATGGCCATAATGCGGCCTGTTATTGGCCCGTGTTTGGCCAATCGATCATACGGCCTGTATAAGGCCCATTGATGATACGACCCGTAGAAGGCCCATTGTTTCTACGGCCCATAGAAGGCCTACTGTTTCTACGGCCCGTAAAAGGCCCACTATTTCTACGGCCCGTAGGAGGCCCAGTGTCACTACAGTAAATATTAGCCCATGGTTATTGTGGCCTAGTTTTAAAAAATAGGTTATTGCAGCCACTAGTTAACCGCGGAAAAAGAACTGTAATGACTACAAGCAAACAAATAAACAAGACAACAAGGAAATAAATAAGCAAGAAACTAATGCTAGGCTATCACGGCTATTACACTGGGCATCAAAGTTCGCCACCAGTGCAAATATAGGGAACAAAGCAGCATATCATATACACTGGCCGTCAAAATTGGCCACCACTGCAAATAAACACGGCAGCAAAACAAGAGCATAACTGAAACAACTTCAGAAGAGCTCAAGAAACGTTATCCTGGGTATCCACCATGCTGGCAATAAGCTTAGCAAGCTAATTAGCTTTGTCCTGTTTGGCGCTAAAATCCTCCAACGCTTGCTGTTGCACCAGAAAGTATGCATCTGAATGCTCCAGGTACTTCCACAGTCCTTCCGCTTCTTGTCACAGCACAGCTGATCGATGTCTTTCAGCTTGTAGTTGAGACTCAACAAACCGAACTGATTTAGACAGTGAGTTTGAATAGCTTGTGCAAGCGGTAGTGGCCAGTAACTCCAACACTAAACCAAGACAGGATGTGTCACTATCCTGAACCTTATCTGCATTACTTCCTTTACCGTTGCTTAATAAGGCACTCTTCCCCAATATTCTGTCAGCATTCTAAAAGAAGAAACAAGCAAACACATAACAAGTTTAGCATGTACTAGTATACGAAACTCATTTCAGTGAACCAGTTCATTAGTAAGGTGGACAGGATTAAACTAGAAAGTCTTCTATTGCCAAGTACTAGTACATAATAAAAGCATTAAACAAACATATATCTATGTCCTATGGTAGCAATGGAATCTTAAATTAGAACAGTTGTTCTTCAGGTTTAGGCACTTGTTCTACATGAACAGAGTACAGTAAGATGCAAGAATATAATACTTAAAAATAGAAAATGAGCTCATAGACCTTACCACATTCTTGGTTACGGACCAGTACAGAACAAGGTGTTTCTAGTCATCGTCCAGTAAATGTGTCTCAGGAGAACGTAAGGGAATTTGATGAGTTTCTTTGCCGGTGAAGTACGTTTTCTTCAGGTAATTCCGATATTGCCACCAAGCATTCTTGAAGATAGTAGAGGTATTAGCACAGGTTACCTCATCCTAAGTTTCCAAATCGGTCCTTCTCTATAGAGAAAATTGGGGAAATTTGCTGTATTATAACCATCATGGAGGTAGGATGTATGGGACAAAGCAAAGTAATTGCCATGAATAACATTACTTACACATAACTCCTGGACAAACACCTGCAACTGGCATTTTCCTTCATCTTCAGTATAATATTTCCAAGATGGGAAGATACGCACATACGATTTAACAACATCAAATGCGATAGATGCTAAACTACGACTAGCTGGTTGTGCTTCCTCCACAGGAATAGGCGTACTAACTGGTGGAGTTGGGGTTCGCCGTGATAGTACTGGCCCTTTGGGCACTGGAGCTGCCTTACTAACTGCTCTTGTTTGGGAGCTCTGTGGTGGAGACGGTGTTGTGTCAACAGGAATTGGGTTACTACCGGCTGGGGTTAGATTGGGTGAAGTTGGTTCTCTGTCCATCGTAGTAGGGGTACAATCTGCGAGAGTTTGGGTTATGTGTGGTAGGGCTGGTTCTTGTGCATGTACAACCGGGTTGCTATCTCCACCAAGAGGTAGCACTGTTTTATTTGAAGACCGTGTTTTTAGTTTGCTAGATACTGGCATCACCCGCTCCAATTCAAATGGCTGATAAACAGGAAACATAGTTGAATGTACAGACATTGTATGAGAGACAGATGCAATAGATAGTGTGGAAAAAGAGGGCATGAAATAGTTGACATGTATATTGTTTAACTAAAATGGATAGCATGACATAATTTCACATATATGATGTCTATCTAAACTGGATAGCATAGCATAACATAATTCAAAGATATGATGAATAACTAAACAGGATCGCCTGACATAATTCACCTACATGTTATCTAAGTAATCAGGATCGCATGATTTAATTCACATATATGATTTATATGCTAAACAGAGGGCATTCGATATGATGTCTGAACTAAGAACATGGTGTTTAATATTGTATATATGATGTATAAACTATGCAATGCAAGACACCGTATGCATAATATGAGTAGTATAACCGTGCCAAGTTAGAGCATACACCTCAGTGGGGGAATAGGACTGGTCATCTATCTCTGAATCCATCTTTGAGGAGCTATCGGGACCCAACAAGAGATCTGCTTCGACAGGTAGCACTGTCTGCTCTGAAGACCTTGTTTTCACTCCAGATTTTTCCATCTCCCACCCAAATGGTTGATTCACAGGAAGAGTAGTTTAATGTACAAACATTGTCGACAAATGGAAATGTAATGAAGAAAAGGATGGGCAAGATATCATTCAAATATATGATGCCTGGTTAAACAGGATGGCATTGCACATTTCACATATATTATGGCTGGCTAAAAGACATGAGACTGCATAATTCCCATATATGATATAGAAACTAAACAGGTGGCATTATAGAACATGTCTAAATTAAGCAGATGACATATATGATGTCAAAAGTAGGCACTGCAAGGCAACATATGCATGATATGACTAACATCATCATGCCAAGGTAGAGCAAACACCTTGGGAGGTAAATAGGAGTGGTCAGCGGCGTCCGAATCTGCCTCAGAACAGATATCTTCCTCTGGATTACATTCTGGAGAGGGGTGGGGAGGGTTTGCCATTGAACCCACCATGGAGTGATGTCTGCATGACATTGTATTGCTGCGCAAAACTCTTCTCTTTTTCTCTACATGTTCAGCATGACTGTGTACAATATCTGACATGCATACGAAAAAAATATGGTGAGATTACGTAAGGAGAGCATGCAGAAATTTAGAGTGATGGTAACAACCAGTGGATCGATGTTTTTCCGTTGAACCAAAATAGCCCTAATGGATTGACGTGAATGTATAATAATAAGTGATGCAACAAGTGTACAACCTCTTTGCCGTAGCCGTGTCGACCTCAGCATCATTGGGTTGGTCGCTGAAGCAGTTGAGGCAGAGGTGGCTGTCGGAGGTGTGGAGGAAGATCATCAATCATGATTGTTGCCAACTTCAACCATCAAAGTTTCCTTGCTATCCACCAGATATAAATCAAACGGCCTATAATGCAGGATGGCAGGCACACCATCATGAACAACTCCGTTTTTATAAGAGTAGAGATAAAATATATTAAATGTAGTATGCCATGTTCATAAACACACCATGTTTATCACTGTTATATATATTCACACATCCGTCGGTTTTAAACACTATGATAAATTCTTCAAATATCCGAATTGGCTTTTTATAATGAAGTATATATGATCTCTATTCATCTTTTACACCCACACAACCCTCTTATCTTTGTAGCTAGCGCTAACTTTCTCTTGTGCATGCACACGCCCGCATCCCTCTCACCCTCCCTCAGCATTCTCTAGCTCCATCGTGCAAATTCGTGTTTTCACTTTAGGTCGTTCACCCACGGTGTGTGTAGGCCCCCCAGCTCCTTCTTTACGGCACACATCGATCGATATGCCTCTCTAGCCAGGTGTGCCTAGCACAAACACAAGCTTCCCCTCTTCTCTTGTCACCGTCCATGCCTCACTCCCACCACTCTTTTCATCGTTCTCGTACTCGCACACTCCTCCCCCTCGATATAGTAAGCCTCTCGTACCACCTCCTACATGCATCCCTCTCTCTCTATCCGTCTCCTCATGCCTCATTTGCTTCTAACACACACATGCATGTATACCAATTGATCTCCCAACATATACCTAGATCGACTTTAACTACCCCCCCATCGATCGACGTACCTCACAAGTTATGTCTCTCCTTTCTCTTACAAAGGGTGATTGATCTTCCTATGTAGTTACGTCTTCTTACCACAGCCACATCGCCCCCCTCATCATTCATGCATGCCTCCTGGCCCGTCTCTCACACGCACGTGCACAGACAACAAGCAGCCATCTCCCCTCTTATTGATATTGCGGGCGTGCCCTCCGTTTGTCTAGCAAGCCTATCCCACCATTTGTTAGAAGCAACTCCACTACCACCCCCTCCAACACTCTAGCTCTGTCTCTCTCCCAACCTTATTCATCTCCTGCACATATGCATGGATGCCGATCGATCTCCCTTAATACATGAGGCAGATCAATCTCCTTAATACATGAGGTAGGCCTCTCTCCTCCTCCACACATATACCAGCCATTGTACCTCTATAGTTAATTGGGCCTCCCTCTTCCCCCACCACACACCGATAGTCGAGCGCTGCAGGTAGGTATCCATGCCACGGAGACAAACTGCACATGTCCCATCTCACATTCCAGTAGGCCAGCCACTCTATATGTTTGACGTGGGCACACACAAATTCGATGGCACTCTTTATCGATCGCGCGCGCACACACACACACACATCATCATCCCTCTATTCGATTCTATAGACACCTCAAGCTGATGATACCTCCACTCTTTTCTCGTGGATCGCCCCCTCTATATATATGTTATATCCAGGACTCTATTTCACACACATTGCATATGTTAAATTTTTTGATTGACCCCCCCCCCAAAAAAACTCTCAAGAACCCACACACTATATCTCTCTAGGTTTGTATCTCTCTCACACAACCCCACGTAGGTGTTGTACGTATACAAGAAGAGAATAGGTGCACCGTGCACGTACTCACGCTTCGTGCCCAGCCACACCCGCGCGGGTACACGGTGGAGCTCATTTCTTTACGAAATGGCATCCCACGTGCTAATTTGAACGCTTGTAGAGGTTGTTTACCTAGGAAGGTCGTGTATCATGCGTGCATGAAACAAAGTTCGACTTGACGTGTTGCCGTGTTATGTTTAAATAAAGTTATAGTGCTCAATGGCACGTACACAGAATATAAAACGATTTTTATGGAGGAAAAGGTAGTCTTCTCTTCGGAGTATCTCACACAAGGCTCTGGTGGCCTCTCTCTCTCTCTCACCGTTGGTCACTGATCCGGCCGCATCCCGTCCGCCGGGGGAAAGGGAGTGCGGTGGCCTCTCTCTCTCACTATTGGTCACTGATCCGGCCGCATCCCATCCGCCGGGGGAAAGGGAGTGAGGTGGCCTCTCTTTCTCTCACCGTTGGTCACTGATTCGGCCGCATCCCGTCCGCCGGGGGAAAGGAAGGAAGTGCATCGTTTCTCCGTTCGACGGCGCCGAGGCAGCACGTCCCAATCTGCGGTACACGCCATTCTCTCTGACCAAGCTCCGGCGCGGCAGGGACTAAGCCACCTACTCGCAGATTCCGCCCGCCGCTGCTCACCTAGTTACATCCCAACGACCTCCAGGTTTCCCCTCCGGCCTTGCTCCACTGCCCGTTTTCCCACGTCGCTGCATGTGGATCTTCCATAGTTCTTTGCCCAAAACGTAGCTCGTCCGGCGTACTTTCCATATTGCATCCTCGTCCTCACACCGTTTTAGACAAACACAACCGTATTGTTATCTTCCCTTAGGACAAGGAATATGCTTCTTTTTTGTCGTCACATGTGTCATCAACTGTTATTGGCCAGTAATTGTTTCCTTTCTACCTGTTTTTTGCAAACAAGGCTATCCATTTCACCTCTTTGCTATTGCGACCTTTTGGTGAACTGCACAAATCACTTTTTTCTTAAGAGTGTTTTGTGCAGTTGTACTAAAATGTCACATGGGCAACGTCTCTACATTTCAGTGCGACTGCACAAAGGGAGCTTGGTTTTGCTCTATCCTCCTCATCCAACTCCGAGCCTAATCTTCTCCAACTAGTTAGTCTTAAGAGAGACCGCAAAGGTGACCGGCTTCTATTTGTGTGTTTATTGTTTCATCAGCAGTCCTCTATTATCGTAATCACACTTGATATCTTTGGAACAGGGACGCTCAGCTCTATTTTAGTGGAACTGCACAAAATGATCGGAATGTTGCATGCTCCAGACAGCTACTTTTTTCCCAACATGCCATGTTGATTTAGACAGAGCTGGCGGGACGTTGCTGCCAATGAAGGCATGGATCAATTTTAATTTAACACCTTCACACAACTTTGTCTTCGGTTGTGATGTAATTATTAGCTCTGATCTGCTAATAATTGACATGCATTAGCAAGGAAGTTAGTTTTTTATTGTTTCCGAAAGAGCATCGATGGCAAGACACGCGAAACAAAAGCTGAAAGCTCACACCATTGTACAATTTCATGTCGCTGGAAAATTATTTGTATAGTACGTCAATTATGTAAACAAATGATGGAAGCTTGATAGCATTGCCATAAGCCTCTTCATCATTCGGGTCCATGTGGCATGCATGAAATTATACTCCTTCGTTCCTAAATATTTGTCTTTTTACAAATTTCAAACTGGCATATTTTAGAGTGTAGATTCACTCATTTTGCTTTGTATGTGTACTCCCTCCGTTCCTAAATATTCTATTCGTCTTAACAGAGATTTCAACATATTTTAGAAAGACAAATACTCCGGAGTATATTTAAGAACTGAGGGGGTAGTGCACAACCGCATGGGAGACTCAGCCCGGTCGTTGCGCCACATTAATAGTGAGTAATGAGCAGTCAAATCATAAGCCCCACCTTTCCCACTGTAAGTTGCTCTGAAGAAGCAACCATCAATACGCTCTTCTTTGAATCCTCTCATACTACTCCATCCGTCACTATTTATACAGCATGCTTCAGAAAAAAGAAAAAAATCTGTGGGACCAAGGCGACTAGCGATCGTCCTGAAAAATAGCATTGGTAGTTATAGCACGGTGTCTATTACTAGAGGGAATAATGCGTACACACATGCATGCAGTGCTTCCACCCCGGGCACACACATGCATGCACTCCGTAGTAGTACAGTACATGGAGAGAAAATTGTGGACTTGATTGTGGTTACCACGCCCTAATTAATTGAGCATTAAACCAAAAGCGTCTAAAGTCTCTCTAGTGGTGGAAATACATTGAGAGAAATGCATCATAATGAAGCGCGCCCTGTAAACTGTGACGGAGGGTGGAGTAGTATGAAGATGCAAAACCAAGTATGCATACTAGTACTACACTTGGCTCTTCGCCCCTTCGTGAAGTCGAACAATGATGGTACTCCACATGTTGGGTACTACTGTGTATGCCTCTAACAATCTGACACCGAATGGACTGATGCATGTCCACCGAGGGTAGGTTGCATTAGTGAAAAGGCATAAGCGAGCTTCACCTTGTCCTGCAAGCTTCTCCTCGTTCTGCGAGTTGACGGGACACACCAAAAAGTAGTGCTAGTCCATACTCCCTCCTTTCCGGTTAATATGGCTTAATCTTTTTTGTGGGTAAATGAGAGAGCTTTATTCATATATAAGCATTCTTAGGACGATCAGCCAAGACACTGGTCACTAGGAAGCCTAAAAAAGAAGTAGGCAGCGAGGTGTTTCATCAAGCCAGCTCTCGGCCACATTCAAAGTGCAGCAAGCACAGTTCGCACGAAGATGCGCCGCAAGGTTTGCTGACCTGTTTACATGCTGAATAACAAAAAAAGAGGAAATATTACTGAGCGCTACTATTCGTAACAGGATATGAGCCAGAATTAAGCGAGAATTGTGGCGAGTGTTCCATGCAATCAACTTCCATTATCACATGTGAGAACCGTCGAAGAGAACCAAATGTGTTGAAGATTGCTTTATCACATTTTAAAATTATAATAAGAGTGCAGACGCTCCTCGTTCCGGTTCCTAGTAGTATAGTGTAGTATGCTTCTGGCAATCTGACACCGAATTAACTGTTGCACGTCCACCGCCTGAGCGAGGGAGAGCATGCAATAGTCAAAAGTTTCTCCTTGTCCTGCGAGCCACCGTGCGCAAGCTTCTCCCATCCTGCAACCTTCTCCTTGTTCGGCAAGTTGACGGGACACAGCAAAGTAATGCTAGTCCATGCTGCCTCCTCTCCGGTTAACATGGCTTAATTCCAAACGAGATAAATACATTGTCTGTCACTGTATATTTG
This sequence comes from Triticum urartu, assembly GCF_003073215.2. Lineage (NCBI taxonomy): Eukaryota > Viridiplantae > Streptophyta > Magnoliopsida > Poales > Poaceae > Triticum > Triticum urartu. The sequence continues at coordinate 62,100,289 of NC_053026.1, forward strand.
TAAAAATACAGTTAGTGGACTTCATAATATGCTCATTGCGCTCAATATATATATTTTCCGGTGTTCATACGGTCACTAGCTCACCCTGACTGAGTATGTGTGTGCATGCACGTGTAGGTTGAGCACTTGAGCGTCACCGTGTGTGTTCCGTCGTGTGCTGGGACATGCATGCATTAGGGCGTCGCGCGCGTTTTTGCGTCCATGTGTACGTGTGACTGTTGCATACACGTAGGGGGAGTACGTGTAGGGGCCACTAAGGAGCAGTCAAATCACACAGTAAGTTAGTCGGAAGAAGCAACCATCATTTCTCTTGAATGACACGTACGCAATATAAAATGGTTGATATGGAGAAAAAAAGAAAACCACTATACTCCCTCCTTTCCGGTTTATAAGGCTCAATTCAAAATTCTCACCAACCAAGGTAGATGGTGAGTGGTGGACTACTTTTTGTAGTTTGCAAAAGCACCCAATTAATGCTCTTGTTTTCCTCAAAAAAGTATGTTTACCAATGCATTACTTGCAATGCATGCATGCATAAATTACATGCATTGGTCAATTTTCTCTTAGTACTTGCATGCAATGATTTAATGCACCTTGGAATCTGAACATGTGATGGAAAACAACCAAATTGAGCCTTATGAAATGGAAAAACTAAAATTTTGAGATAAGCCCTATAAACCGGAAAGGAGGGAGTATATAGACTAGTAGGGTGCATGTGAGAGACGGGTCAGGAGGTGAATGACACATGGCCCGAGGGGGTGGCTGGCCCACCTATCATACAGCCAAAGGTAGGTGCTGTAGAGGGCCGAGGAGTGGTACGAAATCCTACGCACCTACGCACACTAACCAAGGGCTGAGTGATCACTCGAATCGCAAGATCTGTTGACTAGAAGCTACGCTAGACCCATGGAGGCGATGAGCGCGAGCATCAGCCAGCTGTGCCAGATGGTCCACGACGCCGGCCTGCGGCCCGGCAGGTAGTATAGCTTGAGGCCACCAGGGCGAGGGGACGCTTGGACGACAGCTTCGCATCCTTGTTCAACGAGGTCCTCGTCGGTTTCCTCGAGAATTTCACCGTCGTCAAGAAGCTTGCGGACGACTTTGACGTAAGCCTCCAGCCGACGCGCCCAGGCTCTGCGATGCCCGCCACCCTCAACAGCCACTATGGTAACAACCTCTTCGATGCACTGGTGGCCCTGCGACTGCCCGCTGTCGCGCCGGAGAATGTCCACCTCAAGGTCGCGCTCGCTGCACAGCGCCTGGCGCAGCAAGACACCATCGACATAATCACCCACGTCTACGCGCAAATCGTCCACAAGGACTAGTACATGCAAGAGGAGGACGATAGGACGCTGGCCTTCTTGGAGCGCAGGGCAACCTTGGACAGCACTATTCAGAAGCACGTTGAGCTCGCCGCCAACGCCGCTACTCCTCACACGTCGGTTGGTGACCCGGCGCACTAGGACGTGAGGATGTCGTTGAACGTTGATGGATCCGTATGTATTTTTACCCTTCCGTCAAATCCATGTAGTAGTATATGATACTACAGTAATTATCTTACCTTTCGCATCAACTTCATAATTTTCGTACGTACTCCATGCATGAACGGCGCCAGAAGCAAACTTCTCATTACTCTAGGCAAAATCGTTATTTTCTATCTATCGGTCGTGCCATGGAGCAGAACCAAATTTTACAAGTTACGAGTTTAAAAGGAAAAGCCTGCCGTGTTCGAAGTCGCACCCCCACACGGTTGGTCCGGCACGCCGCTCAAGCGGGAATGCGTGCGGTGTTGCATTTTCACTTACAAGTGGGACCACAGTTGAGCAAACCGACTATCAGCAAACCCCCACCCCACCCACCACGTGATGGATGAGAAATGAGGACAAGAGGGAGAAGAGATGGCTGTAGCATGGAGTCCAAGAAAATTGGTGTCGGATGGGACTCGTGTGGGTGGCGTGTGCCGTACTGCTAGACGTGAATGCTAGTTATGGCCCATGCCACCCCACTATATCGAGCCTATATCGAGGTACGTAGAACAAATTTCCTGCAGTCCGTGCTCAGCCCTCCTCTATCTCTCTTCTCAGCCAGCCAGCGGACGCGCAGAGCCCATCGTCTATTTGCTCACATGCGGCCCCACATGTCAGTGAAAACGCAAGAGGACCCACTGAACCTTCAAATCTTTCACCTCGACGTGCTGGTGATGAAAAACAAATCCAATAAAGATCTTCGGTGGCCGCTTTTGGAGTTACTCAAGAGTAGTAAGATTCTATTTACAGTTTAACCCAAGATGCACATCTCGTGGTTTCAACTACCATTCTATTTTCTTTCATTACACGACCTGGATGCTGGATGTCCCACGTGTCGGCAAAAGGAGGAAGAACCCGACCAAATCTTCGGTTCTGCTCTCGGATTAGACTAGTTGTGCTAACTTAAAACTTTTATTGTGTACTCCCTCCGTTCCAAAATACTTGACTTCCATTTGTCCAAAAATGGATGTACCTATATACTAAGACATGACTAGATACATATATATTTTGACAAATAGAAGGCATGTAGTATTGTGCAATGGAGGGAGTAGAATGGATGCAAGTTTTTGTATTGGGAAGAAGAGTACATCCATATATTGATAGAGCGCAATTTAGTAGATGTTCTATCACTTTTAGCTAGTATAGAATAGAGGCTAGACATGAGACTAGATGTGAGGAAGTAACATCTACTTCTTTACACTCGAAGAAGAAAGAAGCACGCAAGATCGAGCCTCCGCAGATCAACAATGAATGCATCGAGAAGGCACTAATCCAACTTACTACAGGAGTACTCAAAATTATCGTTGGAGTTCATGCAAAATGGAGGTCCGTTTGGCGTCGGGCGTTGGAGTTGGCCTTACAAGTGGGACCGCAGTTAAGGAAACCGAGTATTGGCAAACCCCCACCTTGGCCGCCGCGCGATGGCTGAAGTTAGAGAAACGACGAGGTTGAAGAGATTGCTCTCGCACGGACTGCAAGAAATAATATGGTGTCAGATGGATGTCGTGGTGGTGGCGTGTGCCGTACTCCTGGACGTGAATGCTTGTTCTGGCCCATGCCACCCTACTATTCCTACTACTTAGTCCTACTATATACTATACTACTAGTATATCGAGGATTCAAGGTGCTGGTTACGTACAACGAACACATTAACATATGGCTACAGGAAAAACACCCGCCCGACGCGTGAAGCAAGTGAAGCTAGTACAAATAGTGTACTACTATTGTTGATTGGCCTCATCCGAAAACCTGTTGCAATGCACGTACAATTATGTATTCGGAAAATATTTTTTGCCTCGTCGCACCACTCACTCAGAGAAGCGACTCGAAAACCATTCATAAATTTAGTAAGTTTATCACAGGCATATCATTTTATTACAAAGTACAACAGGTCATCAACCCACATCGACAACGAGGATACATTATAAATACTAAAGTTTTCACCACACAACAAATAACAAGCCATGAAATGAACTTCAACTCAACCATTCCGCGGCGTTGGAAACGCTTGCTTTGAACCACAAGTGATTCTCTGGGACGGGCCATCCATTGTCGATCTGGAGACCAACGCAGGACTGATCATCCAGGCTGAAGCGGCCTACTATATCAGTACCAGGGTAGGGAACCACCCAAATGTTCGAGGTATAGACACAGTTGCTTCTCATAAATGTGTCAACAACAGTTGGATCGCCTTTCACCATCATCAGATAGTTTTGTCCAAGGAAAAGCACATTTTCTCCAAGACTATCAATTCTGTGCCAGGGAGAAGGAGTTGGCGCTAGCACCCTAGTATCCATTCCGAATACCATGCAACGGGTGTTGGAATATGTCCGGAGAGTGCGACCATGGGAGACTACACCTGCTTCCTTAGCAGTAACATCATTAGTGGGTTGTATACACACAAGAAGAGGTGATCCATTGGAATTAGTTGCCAGGCGCCACAGAGTATATCGGTGCTGCTCGTCCTCATGCTCGTGATCATCACCATCGTCATCTCCCCCTTGGTTATAAAAATCTTCAAGTATAGGTGGTGGGATGTTCACAGGACCTTGGAAACACAAGAAGAAGGTTAATTAGTAAAGGGAATATTGCTAACTCGCATGCATGTGGATGAAACAATTATAATTACGGTGGAAGACAAACGTATCGAAACAACGAGGATGCCATGCAAAAATAGTGCCACGAGTGGTGGCAGCAAACACAAGGCCCTCGTATTCAATTGCATCACAGTACTCATCCGTGTACGGAAACTGATTTTTGAGCAACATCCATCGAGTGAAACCATCAAGGACGGCAACAAGCTTGTCGAAGATAGCAACAACATCATAGTTTTTGTAATTCCATTGTAATTCCAAGAGTGATTGGGAACTCGACAAATTGCTATCTTCCGTAGACGACAGTCACCATGATCATATTAGAACATCCATACATTACCGGTGTGCTCAACCTCTGGGCAGTGTGCTGAGATTTTTGGAAGTGGAACCCGGTGACGAGTGTACACATTCGCAAGTTCCCACTCGTAGTTGGACCCAATGTAAACAACCCAATATCCATTTGCCCCCGCCCAAGCCTTGCCCTCAAGCGATGGCATCTTAACATCACACGTATCATTATCAAGCGGCATCAACTTGCACAGGGCGAGGCCTTCGTCGTGCCGGCGCCAGTCATCAGGGTCACGACGAAGAAGATAGGGGAGATCAAACCGCTCCTTGACCCTTGGGTTCCTTGCAATGATGTTATTAGTTGAGTCGAGAATGGGCTGGAACGAACCTGCCATGCTAGCCGAGGTGATGACGTCGCACCGATCAATGAGTTCCTCCACCACGTCATCTTTTAGATCGGGGCAAGAATAACAAGGTCGTTTCCGGCCTGTTCCCTCCATGGAGCAGACGATCGAACAATGGCAGAAGAAAGGGTGAAGGGCTAAAGGAAAATGGAGGAGGAGAGGAAGAGCGTGCGACAGCAGTTCCAAATCGAGAGGGAAAGGCGAAGAGTCACGGTTGCGAGTTTGCCACGGTTCACGAAGAGGCGCCCCGGCCTACACGTATTCGGAAATACTCCTACTACTCGCCGTCGTCTCACTGATATGTTGGAACGGGACCACATGTCAACGAAACATGGTGTGTAATTTCTCGTGCAAAATGCGATCTGGCCGCGTTGGCCCGAGGTGCCGCATTAGTTATCGACCTTTATTTTTTTAATGGCGTGCCGATCAGTTTTGAAGCACGACTAACTGGTACTGTACGCAGAGAAAATATAAACTACTCTACCACTACCCACCTCCAGTACTAGTAGTATAAAAAAGATATATAGGCTGGAGCTTCAGCGCTTTCTTGCTAAGGGCTGCCCACTTGCTTCTCACACTACCACCCTCTCTCCAGATCTAAAAAAGACGGCCCCTCTCTCCCTCCTCACCGGTGGTCACACGGTGGTCACAGATCCGCCGGGGAAGAAAAGGACGTGCAACGTTGATGCACTCGTCGTCGGCGAGCGAGGTCACGCACTGACGACAAGGCCGTCCTCTCAGACCAAGCGCCCGCGCGGGATGGCCTCCGTCCCCAAGCTCGCTGCCGTAGTGTGTGCGGAGGATGACAACCACGAGCGAAGCCACTTCCCGCCGACCCTCAGGTATGCTACCTCTTTTCGAGCCATAACCTTGTTCTATCATGTGGATCTTTTTCCATTCCACCATCTTCCCAATTTTCTATCCTCTACTCTGCTGGCCACGCAGACGAAAACCATAATTTGCACTATTAAAGGAAACCCTACTTCATGCAGACTAATCCATGTCTGGGTTGAATAAGGAAAGGAAGGGAGACTGTACTGTCCAAGAGAGTAGGCATCGAACCCGCATCTAGGTTGAAAAGGGGAAAATCAGTAGCTAAGGAACAAGTCTCGTTTCTCTTAGTTGAAGAAGGGTAGAAAGGCATGACAATGCAATAGAGAATGACCAGGTCAATTGGTTTGTTGTCCTCGCATAGGAAAAAGGTGGCTAAAGAGAACAAAAATGGGACCGTAATCCACATATGCTGCCTGGATATTTGTTGCTCTGGGCAACCATTCCTCCCTCACCACTCTGCGTCCGTGGAGGTACATCGTACTGGTGCCTCCCATGCTCTTATTGCCACTTTTTTTGCTATTAGTATAACACTAGCAGTCAAGTCAAGCAATGCTACTGCTAAAGTGATGCCACATTTAACTAATGCCGCTCTCAGTCTAATGCCACCCATAAATTTAAGCAATGCCATTTAATGTCACTGGATTATTTTAGGGTTAGCTGTTGATTGTGGATGTATTAAAGATTTTTCAGCTATAAGGCATTCTAATGCTGTTGCACAGCCAGTATACCAACGATGAAACTTGTTACTCCCGTTAGATTTTTGCACTGTTAATGCTTATAGATTACATACCTCACTTTCATGAGATAAGTTAATTTTTTTACAGTGTCACCAAAATGCCAAGGTGCTGATGTCATTTTATTTTGGTTAAACTGCACAGACAATTATGAAGACAAGAGGAATGGTCAAGAGTGGGCACCTCCTCCTTTGGCTGTTCTCTTGAGGAGATCTGTATGTTTGTCTCTAATGCCTATCGACTACATACCTGACATCATGATGTAATGTTAAGTCATTTCCTTTTGTACAGTGTCACTGAATTGTCAAGGCGGAGATGACATTTTATTTTAGTAGAACTGCACAAAATTTGCTTAAAAGAAGAGGAAAGGTCAGGAATGGCTCACTTTTCCAGAAAAAACTATGTATGCCTTCCTCACATCAGCCGTTGTTGCTTTATTTATTCCTTCAAACAGGTGGTTAGAAACAGTCTTGCTACCTTTTCCCATTAAGAAATTGGAATGCTTATATTTATGAGTCTATGCTTCAACTAGTGCCACTTTTAGAGTAATCACACTTTCAATATCTATGCAAACAGGGATGCTCGATTTTAGTGGAACTGCACAAAAAGTCCAACTAGTTCAACATTAGGAGCATGTTTTTTCCCAACCTTTATATCCAATTGGTGGCACTATGAGCTGTTCATTACGAAGGTACATGGTTTGCTACTATCTTGCTACTCTTTTTGTACTGTCATTAGATAGTAATACTAGTGGTTTGCATGTGAATTTATTGGCAGGGTGGACCTACATTGGAGGTGCAGGATAGGATTCAATGATTGGATGCTCAATTTCGGTTGTATCGATTTCACCTCTTCCATCACTGCGAACATGGATATCCTTGATCTGATGAAGAATAGGCGCTATATTTCTGCTCTGAACTAGCAAATCAATTCAGTATGAAATTGTCCAGGGCAAAACATAGCTGTATCAGATTGTGCAGTGTAGAACATGACAGATGCTAAGCGGAAGAGACATGTTTAAACCGAAAATACAAGGTGTGGTATATGTTTACTAGCTGCTTGATATTTGTGCAGACAGAGATGTCTGCCTGTTGGTATTTGTTGCTATTTGGTTGAACTGCACAAGAGAATAGTATAGTCACTGCATGCAGTGCCATTTGAAAATAGACACAGAAAGATTGGATAGTCACTTCATGGACTGCAGAAAAGTAGTACTATACTATTTATTGGCCAACACTAGGTGCTTCATTGCTTTGGTCTGATTATACAATGGACATAATTTTGCCTAAGTTAAAGTTTGTATTCCGAAAATAGTCTCGCAGTGTGATCGAGGGAAGACCAAATAATATTGCAGTGCATGTTCCTCCATCATGTCTGGTTCATTCTCATGGTTCCAGCTGTTGGTGAAACCACTTATGTTTGCAAGAGGAATTGTAGACTTCACAAACAAATTTGTCTTTCAGTCTGTACTAAATGTTGGCCAATAGAAGCATCCATGTTAGTAGGAAGAACAGATGTTTTTTCTAGATCTTTGCTTTTGGAGCTACATATTTGTATATGATCTGTGAGTCATTGAGATGCATTAACATGTTGATCTTATGTATGGGAATCGTACTAGTTAGTTTTAGTTGCGACGCAAGATCCGAAGTGGCTGATCTTTGCTTTTGGAGCTACATATTTGTATATGATCTGTGAATCATTGAGATGCATTAACAGTTACTTATTTTTGTTCGCTCAGTGTTTACAAGTTAATGGTCGATCACTAGCTAGCCTACAAATGCGCTCCTGGCAGTTTTATTTGCGACGCAAGATGTGAAGTGGTAGTTTTTTGAATAAAAATGCCTTCCTCTGAAGAAACTGACAAGCTCGTACACAAGCAAGTGCCTCCTATCGCACCTCTGGCAAGTCCGAGGCAAGGCGGAGGACGCCGGTGCCGGCGTTTAGCATGGACAGCAGATGGCGGCCGGCATCGTCTAGTTAGCTAAGAGTAAGTTAGTACTTGTACGCTACTAGAGTGTTAGTGGGAGTAGATAGTTAACTTAGCTATGATGGTTGTCAACGTGGAAGTTCAGTACTCTATATGTGGATCAGACCTGTTACTTTGGTCTGAATGTTGAACTTTCCGTTTGAACGTATGGAATGGGCTGTTATTTTTTAAATGGGTTGTATTTGTCCTCCACGGTTTAGAGGCTGACTTGTGGGCCTAGCAAGTTGACGCGTACACAACCAGGAGATGATTGTACGTGGAGAGGATGACAGTAGGGACCTGCCAAGGTCATGGCAGTACGCAAGCAAATGCCTCCTTATTTCAAGCCAATAAAAAATGGCTCCTCCTAGTGGATTTCTGACATCTGGGTCCCATGCCATTGTCAACGTAGTCAATAAATGAGAGAATTGCATAACGAGCGGCTGACACCAGGGACCCAACAGCTCACCCAGTTATTTTTGTTTTAGGTTAATTTGATAAATGCCACTCCAAATCTGGTGTATCCGAGAAATGCCACTGCAATTTCCAAACTTTGAAAAATGCCATTTCATGCCATTTCTAGTGGCATTTTTCGAAGTCTGGAGTGGTGTTTTTCAAAGTTTGCAAACTGCAGTAGCTTTTTTCAAAGTTTGCAAAAATTGCAGTGGCACCTTTCAAAGTTTGGAAATTGAAGTGGCATTTTTATGAATCGCCATAATTGGAGTGGAATTTATCTAATTTGTTTTTGAGATGGAAGCAGGGTGTCAACTGGGCTGTGCGGGACACTCTGGCCTGTCTAGACAGCCTTTTCTTTTATGTTTACCACAGACCAGCCCAGTAGTTTTTTTTTCTGAAAATGGCTAGCCCAGTTTTTTTGTGATTTGTCAAGTCGCTTTATTAGGCCTGTTGGGCTGCAAATCTTTCAAGACGAGGAGAGCTTCATTCGGCTGGCCGAGAAAATGGCCTATCAGTAATGAGAAATGGGCTATACATTTTTAAAACACATCAAACCGGCAATTATTTTCAAATATCTTTTTTTCATTTTGAGATTTTAAATTGCATTGATTTTTATGCGTGGACAATTTATTGGATTTTATATTGATATACATTTTTTTTAAAATCAGTCTGAATGTGACTCGAAATTTCGGGATTAAAAACAGTTTAGACCGCACCGACATATGCAAAATTTTGTATAATTTTTTAACCGTGGCCACAATATGGGCTGTAATGCTAACATAAAGAATATGTGCTCCAAAAAACCCATAATAATTAGCAAATGGGCTGTAAATTATTTGAAATAATGGCAGATGGGCTGTATGCTGTTTTCCACAGATTTGAGGCTTTCCACAGATGGCATGTATACTGTTGGATGTCCATCCAACGGCCGTCGCGCTTCTTCAATCTCTGCTCTTCCTGCTCCAGCCGCTCAAACAAGCGCCGGCGGGACTGCCTGCTCCCTCCTCCCCGCGGCCGGCGGTGCTGCCACACAGGCCTCATCGCCCCACCGTACTCCCACCGCTGGCCTAGCCATCCCTCTACTTACCCACACCTGCTGTTATTCTCCGGCGACGACAGACGAACCAGTAAACCCTCGTATAGTCATACTCCCCTCCGCATGGGAAACAAAAACAACGACCGAGTCTTCCCTGCCTCTGTGTCGTTCCCTTCCTAGGCATCGCCGTCGTCCACCGCCCTGGTGCTCTCGGCGTGGCATGGTCAGCGTGGTCAACGACCGACATGCATCTGAAGTGGACTATACGTGGAGAGGCTGACAGTTGGGTCCACGACCGCACACAAGGAAATGCCTCCTTATTACGTGCAAAATAATGATTTCCTCCACCTGACATCTGGGACCCACCGAAACGGCCTCTGTATTTCGCGAAAAAAACGTTACCGCCGCTAACATCTCGGACCCACCAGCTATATCTTCGCACGCAAGGAAGTGCCTCCTTATTACGCACAAAAAAATGAATACTCCCCCTGCTAGCTGGGACCCAGTATAGTGGGCCTACTAAGTTGACGGGGACGAAGGGCTTTGTCAACTTAGTCAATATGCACGATTCTAGCTCGACTGACCGTACGATGTCCATCCAACGGCCGTAGTGCTTCTTCAACCTCTGGTCTTCTTGCTCCAACTGCCCAAACCAGCGCCGGTCGTGCCGCCTGCTCCTGCCTCCCGTGGCCGGTTGTGCTGCCGCGGAGGCCTCACCGCCCCCATACTACTCCCACCGCTGGCCAGGCCATCCCTCCACTCCACTCACCCACACCTCCTGTTATTCTGCGGCGACGGCAGCGCAGCCGAACCAGTGAACCCTCGTACTCCTCTTCGTGTGGGCATCCACTGCCGCGTCTTCCCCGGCTCCGCGTCGTCCCCTTCCTAGGCCTCGCCGTCGTCCACCGCCGTGGTGCTATCGGCGCGTCGTGGTCAATGTGGTCAACGACCAAATTCCATCGGAAGAATACTGTATGTGGAGAGGCTGACAGCTGGGTCTGTCGGATTTCGGGTTCTGGCAGACACTTGAGGTTCGAACACTGGGGTGCGTGCGGAGATTTCGCCTCCTACCTCCCGGCACCCCTCTGCCATGCTAGGATCAAGGCTATGAAAAGAACAGCACAAGGGACACAGGGTTTATACTGGTTCGGGCCACCGTTGTGGTGTAATACCCTACTCCAGTGTGTGGTGTGGTGGATTACCTCTTGGGCTGATGATGATGGACAGTACAAGGAAGAACAGCCTCGCGAGGGTCTGTTCTTGGCTGGGGCGATGAACTGCTGGGAGGAGTTCAGCCACCTTTCTCTATCTCACTCTCTCTCTCTCTCTCTTTACCACCTCTCTACTTGTCGAGCCCTTGGAGGGAACCGAGCCGAACCGGCCCCTTGCTACGTGGGTGGCCGGTCCTATTTATAGTGGCCCTGGTCCTCTCCCCAAATATTGAGCGGGAAGAGAGCCAACAATGGTGGGCTAATTTGAAGGGGGACAGCAAGTATCAACTATCCTGACAAAAGTAGTCTTCGCCTGCGCAAAGCTCTGGTGATGACGCCGTCTTGGGGTCCACGGTGACCTCCGTCTCGTAGTCCTCCTGGCCTTGGTCTCATTGCACCGAAATGGAAACCTTTGCCTGATGCCTCGGTACTCCGCGGCTGCGCTTGCCCCCTTTGCACCAAAGAGGAAAGGAGGACGCTGCGCGGGCTGGCACCCTCCTGGCACCCTGAGTCGTCATGGCTTGCGTCATGGGCACCTCGTGAGGTACCCCGCCTTGATCTCTCCGCCTCCTCGTGATCCAGCCTGATGAGGCCGCGCCTGAGGAAGCTCCGTGCCGTCCGCCCCGCGAGGCTTGGCCCCTCGCGAGGGTCTTGAGTTTGTGTTGGTGAAGATGGACCGTGCTGGGCCCCCCTTTGAGCCACGCCGCAGGCCGCAGGCAGGCAAGTCTGGGGACCCCCGTTCCCAGAACGCCGACAGTAGCCCCCGGGCCCAAGGCGCGCCTGGACTTGGCCGTGCAGGGAGGCGGAAGGGCAAGAGCGAAGCGCCGCGGGCCCTAACAGCCTGTGGCCTTGGGTGCCGCGTGGCGGTTGATTGGACGTGGGCGCCTTAGCAGCCGCGCGGGTTGATAAGGGAGTGGCGTCCGCCTAGGCCCTTCTTCTTGCTTCCCCCGGTTGCTGTTCAGGTCCCCTTTCCTGCGCTTCTCCTTCCTTCCTCTGAAATCTCCAGATCTGCCCTGACCGTGCGACCCAGGAAGCCATGGCGCCTCATCAGCCCCCGGCCGCAGCTTGGTACTCATCTGCCCTGGACCCGCCGAACGTGTCGGAGGCGGGCCTTGCCCGGTTGCGCCGGATAGCGACGGCGCGAGGCATCGACGGGGCGAAGGTGTTCAAGGCCGGCTCCGCCACCCCTGAGGGTCAGAGGAGCACCTTCTATCCACTCTTCGTAAGTGCCATTGTTGCTGGCCTGGTGCCTTCCTTCTCCGAGTTCTTCTTCTCTGTCCTCCGCCATTACAAGCTGCAGGCTCTGCATCTCCATCCCAACTCCGTCCTTCTCCCCGCGATCTTTGCTTATTATTGCGAGGCCCATGTTGGGGTGCAGCCCTCAGTGGCCTTGCTGCGCCACTACTTCTCCCTCCGGACCTCTCGCGGTCCTGCTTCCGCGTGCGCGAGCTCCATTGCGTACGGTGGCGCCATTGCCATATCGAACTCTGGGAAGAGGATTGAGGGCTTCAGGAGCAAGTGGGTCTTGGTGGACGCTGAGCGCATCCACCCTCGGCTGATCTTGCCCACCGAGCAGCCCACGAGCTCCAGCAACTAGGGTTGAGCGGAGCTCACGGATCCCCGTGCGAAGATGGTGTTGGAGAAGATGGACGCAGATCTGAGGCCGGCCAACATGGCGGCGGCGAAGCTGACTGGCGCGTCGTTGCTGAGGGAGTTCCTGGAGCACCAGCTGGCTCCGCTTCGGCAGTACTCGCTTCCAATGTGGAGGCCCCGTCCGAGGCCCGCGGCCTGGGCCGATGGAGACTTGGCTGCGGTTCTCCAATCTCTGATCGGGGGCAATGTGGCGAGGTTGGAGGGCGCTCCTATGCCATTGTTCCTCCGCGACGACTGGGAGCGGGTAGTAAAGTCCATGCCCGTCTTCAACGGGGAAGGGCCCGTGCCCCTGGAGGCTCCCAAGGGACCGGTGAACGTGCCCTCCGGCGACTCCAGCGAAGAGGAAGAAGGAGGGGAGCGCGGAAAAGGGCCTGACTCCGAGGCGACTGACGGAGAGTCGAGGGCTCCCCTTCCCCGGCGCAGGTCCCGCGTTCTCTGCCTCTCTCCGAACGACGACGACGAGGATGACGACGAAGACGACGACGAGCAGGACGGCAGGAGCTCGCCCCCGATCCCGAAGAAGGACAGGACCGCGCTGATCTCCCGCGGGTCTTCCCCGGCCCCCGGGCGATCCGCAGACGCACATTCCGCCTCCAAGCTTCCCGAGGTTGACCCTTCCAGCCGGCTTTCGGGCTTCAAATTTGGGCGGAGGCCGCTTGAGCTCACTGGCGACTACTTGATGGTCATAAGGCTGTTGAGTACATATGGATTTTAAAAGGAAGACGGACAATGATGGTAATTATCACCATTAAGAAAGCTCGACTTGTCATTAAGATGTTTTCTGACAAGTTCAAGGAGTTGACTGCGATGAGACTTTCTCACTCGTAGCTATGCTAGGAGTCTGTTGGAATTATATTAGCAATTACTGCATTATTTATGAAATCTTGCAGATAGGATGTCAAAACATCGTTTCCTCGATGATTTTCTTGAGGAAAGGTTGTATGTGATAAAACCAGAAGTTTTTTGACAATCCTGAAAGATGCTAACAAGTATGCAAAGCTTCAGCAGCCCTTCCAAGGACTGGAGTAAGCATCTCGGAGTTGGAATGTACGCTTTGATGAGATGATCAAAGATTTCGGGTTTATACAAAGTTTATGAGAAACTTGTATTTCCAAAGAAGTGAGTGGGAGCACTATAGAATTTCTGATGAGTATATGTTGTTGACTATTGTTGATCAGAAATGATGTAGAGTTTCTGGAAAGCATATAGGGTTATTTGAAAAGTGGTTTTCAATGGAAAACCTGGATTAAGCTACTTGAACATTGAGCATCAATATCTATAAGGATAGATCAAAATCGCTTAATAGTACTTTCAAACGAAAACATACCATGACAAGATTTTGAAGGAGTTCAAAAATAGATCGGCGAAGAAGTAGTTCTTGGCTGTGTTATAAGGTATGAGTATTGAGTAAAGACTCAAGACCTGACCATAGCAGAATAGAGAGAAAGGACGAAGGTCGTCCCCTATGCTTTAGACGTAGGCTCTAAAGTATGATATGTTGTGTACCGCACCTGAAGGGGTACAAGTGTGATCCAGGAATGTATCACAGGACAACGGTCATGGTTATCCTTAGTAACTAGTGGACTAAGGAATTTTATCGATTATGGAGGTGGTAAAAGAGTTCGTCGTAAAGGATTACGCCGATGCAATCTTTGACACTAATCAGGATGATTCTGAGTAGTAAACCGGATTCGTATAGTAGAACAGTTATTTGGAATAGCTCCAAATAGAGCGTGGTAGCTGCATCTGCAAGATGACATAGAGATTTGTAAAGGACACACGGATCTGAAAGGTTCAGACCCGTTGACTATAACATCTCTCACAAGCATAACATGATCAAACCAGAACTCATTGAGTGTTAATCACATGGTAATGTGAAATAGATTATTGACTCTAGTAAATTCTTTGGGTGTTAGTCACATGGGGATGTGACCTTGAGTGTTAATCACATAGCGATGTGAACTGGATTATTGACTCTAGTGCAAGTGGGAGACTGTTGGAAATATGCCCTAGAGGCAATAATAAATTAGTTATTATTATATTTCCTTGTTCATGATAATCGTTTATTATCCATGCTAGAATTGTATTGATAGGAAACTCAGATACATGTGTGGATACAAAGACAACACCATGTCCCTAGTAAGCCTCTAGTTGACTAGCTCGTTGATCAACAGATGGTTACGGTTTCCTGACCATGGACATTGGATGTTGTTGATAACAGGATCACATCATTAGGAGAATGATGTGATGGACAAGACCCAATCCTAAGCCTAGCACAAGATCGTGTAGTTCGTATGCTAAAGCTTTTCTAATGTCAAGTATCATTTTCTTAGACCATGAGATTGTGCAACTCTCAGATAATGTAGGAATGCTTTGGGTGTACCAAACGTCACAACATAACTGGGTGGCTATAAAGGTGCACTGCGGGTATCTCTGAAAGTGTCTGTTGGGTTGGCACGAATCGAGACTGGGATTTGTCACTCCGTATGACGGAGAGGTATCTCTGGGCCCACTCGGTAGGACATCATCATAATGTGCACAATGTGACCAAGGAGTTGATCACGGGATGATGCGTTACAGAACAAGTAAAGAGACTTGCCGGTAACGAGATTGAACAAGGTATCAGGATACCGACGATCGAATCTCGGGCAAGTACTATACCGGTAGACAAAGGGAATTGTATACGGGATTGATTGAATCCTCGACATCGTGGTTCATCCAATGAGATCATCGTGGAGCATGTGGGAGCCAACATGGGTATCCAGATCCCGTTGTTGGTTATTGACTGGAGACTTGTCTTGGTCATGTCTACATGTCTCCCGAACCCGTAGGGTCTACACACTTAAGGTTCGGTGATGCTAGAGTTATAGAGATATTAGTATGCTGTTAACCGAAAGTTGTTCGGAGTCCCGGATGAGATCCCGGACGTCACGTGGAGTTCCGGAATGGTCCAGAAGTAAAGATTTATATATAGGAAGTCGAATTTCGGCCACCGGGAGAGTTTCGGGAGTCATCGGTATTGTACCGGGACCACCGGAAGGGTCCCGGGGGTCTACTGGGTGGGGCCACCTATCCCGGAGAGCCCCATGGGCTGAAGGGGCGTGGGAACCAGCCCCTGGTGGGCTGGTGTGCCCTCCTTGGGTCTCCCATGCGGCTAGGGTTGGAAACCCTAAGGGGTGGGGGCGCCTCCACTTGGCTTGGAGGCCAAGCCACCCCTAGGGCTGCCGCCCCCCTCCCTAGATGGGATCTACAAGGGGCCGGCGCCCCCTAGGCCCCTATATATAGTGGAGGGGAGGGAGGGCAGCCGCACCAGAAGCCCTGGCGCCTCCCTCCCTCCCGTGACACCTCTTCCTCCCCGCTTGCGCTTGGCGAAGCCCTGCCGGGATCCCGCTACTTCCACCACCACACCGTCGTGCTGCTAGATCTCCAACAACTTCTCCTCCCCCTTGCTGGATCAAGAAGGAGGAGACGTTTCCGCACCGTACGTGTGTTGAACACGGAGGTGCGGTCCGTTCGGCGCTAGGATCATTGGTGATTGGGATCACGACGAGTACGACTCCATCAACCCCGTTCACTTGAACGCTTCCGCTTAGCGATCTACAAGGGTATGTAGATGCACTCTCCTTCCCCTCGTTGCTAGATTACTCCATAGATTGATCTTGGTGATGCGTAGAAAATTTTAAATTTCTACTACGATCCCCAACAGTGAACACAATAATGTTTTATGTAAAAGTGGTAACCCCGCTTGTGCTTAAACGATGAGTTTGACCTACGATCAAATGTTCTCATTTGACTCCTAAGTCAATATACTCATATATAGATGACGTAGTCATCGCCAATTGCTTGATAGATGCTAGAGTGTTTGTGCATGCTTTGCCACATATTTCATTTGCCATTTTATTGTGTGAGCATGTTGATGCATATTTTACTCATTCGAGGACATCCACTTGTCGTTTTGATTGTTTGGCATTTTCTATTTTGCTAAGTGGATGGACAAGAATGCCTAAGAACCTCCTCTAGCTATATATGCTTTTCTCGTCTCAAACTCTATTCATGCTACATCGCAAAGTTTGACCAAGTCTGATTCAAACCACTCTGTGTGAGGAGCACTCGGAGTCACCCATTCGTCATAGACTTAAACTTCCAAAACTTCTCTGTGCATTTCGGTCTGACAGATCCATCTTTTTCGGTCACACCGAGTTCACTGAGTTGATCTAGGTTTTCAATCTCGGTGCAACCGATTTGAACTTTTCGATCACACCGAGTTGTAGTAATCCCTTGCGATTCTACATCTCGGTGCCACCGAGTTGTTCCACTCGATCACACCGACAGGGTCGTGGGGAGGAGAAGGAAAGAGGGGAGCGAAAGGAAAGTGTGGAGTAGGACTCCCCCTTCCTTCCCTCTCCCCCCTCTTTCATCCCCCCTCGGTTATATATGGCAGGGGGCATGGTTTGGGAGGGTCTCCAAGTAGGATTCCTCCAACTTGGGTGCCTCCTATGGCTCCTCCTCCCTCCCTCCCACCTATATATACGTGGGGGCGCCCTAGCACACACCAGACAATTGTTTAGCCATGTGTGGCGCCCCCCTCCACCATTTACATCCCCGTCACATTTTTGTAGTGCTTAGGCGAAGCCTTGCGAGGATCACTTCACCATCACCGTCACCACGTCATCATGCTGACGGAACTCATCTACTACCTTGACATCTTGCTGGATCAAGAAGGCGAGGGACGTCACCGAGCTGAACGTGTGCAGAACGCGGAGGTGCCGTGCGTTCGGTACTTGATCGGTTGAAGCGAGAAGTTTGACTACATCAATTGCGTTGAGAAACGCTTGATACGTCCATTTTGCATCATGTTTTCTTACTGTTATTTATAATGTTTTTATCCACAATAATGCTTTTTGGAGTAATTCTAATGCCTTTTCTCTCATAATTTGCAAGGAATACACCAAGAGGGAGAATTCCGGCAGCTGGAAATCTGGACCTGGAAAAGCAATGTCAGGCCACCTATTCTGCACAACTCCAAATGAGCTGAAACTTCACGGAGAATTTTTATGGATTATTTAAGAAATATTGGAGCAAATAAACACCAGAGGGGGGCCACCAGGTGGGCACAACCCACCTGGCCGCGCGAGGCCCCCCAAGCGCGCCCTGGTGGGTTGTGGCCTCTTGGCCCACCTCCGGTGCCCATCTTTTGGTATATAAGTCATTTTCACCTAAATAATAAGGAGAAGGCTTTCGGGATGGAGCGCCGCCATCTCGAGGCAGAACTTGGGCAGGAGCACTTTTGCCCTTCGGTGGAGCGATTCTGTCGAGGGAACTTCCCTCCCGGAGGGGGAAATCATCGTCATCATCATCACCAACAACTCTCCCATCTTGGGGAGGGCAATCTCCATCAACATCTTCACCAACACCATCTCATCTCAAACCCTAGTTTACTCTTTTATTCAATCTTGTTACCGGAACTATAGATTGTTGCTATGGGGTGACTGTCTTTGTCAAAACCGGCAGATCTCGGGTAGGGGCTCCCGAACTGTGCGTCTAAGTATCGAAGGTAACAGGAGACAGGGGACACAATGTTTACCCAGGTTCAGGCCCTCTTGATGGAGGTAATACCCTACGTCCTGCTTGATGGACTTTGATGAATATAGGGGTTACAAGAGTTGATCTACCACGAGATTGTAATGGCTAAACCCTAGATGTCTAGTCTATATGATTATGATTGCCTCTACGGACTAAACCCTCCAGTTTATATAGACAAGTAGGGGGCTAGGGTTGTACAAAGCGGTTTACAGATAATGGAATATTCATATCCTCATGCCAAGATTACCTTCCAAGCAAAGGAGAGTCCCATCCGGACATGGGGGAAAGTCTTATATCTTGTATCTTCATTACCCATTAGTCCGGCCCATGTTGCATAGCCCGAACGCCTGAGGACCCCGTAATCTAGGACTCCCTCAGTAGCCCCTGAACCAGTCTTCAATGATGATGTGTCCGGCGCGCAGATTGTCTTCGGCATTGCAAGACAGGCTCCTCCTCCAAACACTTCAAAGTACTTGACCACCAACACTATATCCGGCTTTGTACAGTAGTCACAATCCTCAAATATAAAGGTAAAATGCAGATAAGTTCTGTCTTCTGATGATTTCACAGACGAGATGTTACGTCCAGCTGTTTTATCACTTCAAACTATTTTTCGGCCTCCCATTTCGCGCTTCGAGACGCAACCTTCGGCGACACATCTTGTCAAAGCAGAGATCATGCCCCCTTATTACGGGATTCTCATCAATACGAGTTTTGGTAACCTAACCGTCTGGCTCATGTGACCCCCTGGGAACAGGCGAGTTTTAAGGCTCGAGGGAGGGGATGCTTGATATTCGCAGTCCATATAAGTGGATAGAACCCATCTGTTCCACCCCACGCCTCATTCTCTTTTCCTCTCCGTCCTCGAGCTCCAAACTCCATGCTCTTCCCTTCCCGACAACTCCTCCGACCATCGCCGGCTCTCAAGGCAAGTGGGTGCCCTCCTCCGTCACGGAGGAGAACATCATGGTGCTGCGGGAAGCATGGTATTTGACCACGGAAATCAAGCACAGGCTTCCCGGTCCGGCGCAGGTCATCCCCACTCCAGGGCCCGGTGAGAGGGTGGTGTTTATCCCCCACTTCCTCCATGGACTCGGATTCTCCCTTCACCCCTTTGTAAGGGGTCTCATGTTGTACTACAGGCTGGATTTTCATGACCTGGCCCCAAATTCGTTCCTTCACATCTCGGCGTTTATCGTCGTGTGTGAAGCCTTCCTCCGTGTCCCTCCACACTTCGGCTTATGGCTCAAGATTTTTAATGTGAAACCAAAGGTGGTCAATGGGCAACACGCGGACTGTGGTGGCGCCATGGTGAGCAAGCTCCCCAAAGTTAATTGGCCAAAGGGATTCTTTGTGGACACCATCAAAATATGGCAACAGGAATGGTTCTATATCATAGAACCCCACGGCTCCAAGTGGGCGGCCGCACCAGCCTTTAGATCCGGGCCCCTGCTGAGGCTTACATCCTGGACCGACAAGAGTTCGGACTAGGGGTCGGTCCCTGAGGTGTTGCGGCTGTAGAAACGTGTCAAGAGCATGATAGTGAAGGACGTTACCCTTGCTGACGTAGTCCAAGTGATGCTCATCCGCCGAGCACTTCCCTGCCAGAGGTGGCCCCTCAAGATGTGGGAGTTCAATCCGGAAGGGCCACGGACCCTACAATGGTTCTACGGTACAACGCATAAGAGGATCTGGAAGCTGCTTTTTAACAAGCAAAAATCGTGGCCAAGGTCCTCAGATGACTCCGGCCTAGACTGCAACCATCCGTCCTCCGAGGTAAATTCTAAACACTCCAAACATCAATAGGCTTCAACAACCCGAGGGAGAGGTGCTAAATAATCCATCTCCAAATAGGTCTGGATTAAGAAGGCGGAGCAGATCCGGTGTCCGGCTCCGCTCCCCGAAGACCCAGCCAATCCTCTTCTAATGAGGAGGCTGGTCCCGGCGCCATACCAGGCGCCGGCAAAGAAGGACAAGAAGAAGAAAAGGGAGGAGAGCACTTCAGACGCAATGTACGGAGATGCTGATTCCCAGTCCTCTCAAGAAGGTGATGACGTCGACGAGGAGGAGGAAGAAGAAGAAGATCCTCCCCGCAAGGGTAAAAAGTGGCCCTCCTCCGGAGACCTGGAAGCCGAAGCGTCCAAGAGGAACAAAATTACCCTCCTCTATGACTCGGAGTCAGACGCCGAGGTTGTCTCAAAGCACCAGCGCCGGACTAAACCTCAAGCCGACTCATAAGTGGTCCGGGATTTTTCACACTTATTCAATCAATAAACTATGATGATAACTCTAAGTTCTATATTTTAGTCCAGCCCGCGATCTTCCCCCACTATCTACGTCCTCCGGGGATCTTCCACCGAAGATGATGGAGAGCGGGTCGCCTCCATTAGCCTCCCCGCCGCCTAAGGTGGATGATGCCGAGGTGTCATCTCATAGGCCCTCCCCAAGCCTTGAAGAGACGCGGGGGGGGGGGGGGGGGGGGGGGGGGGGCGATCTAACGGCGCCAGAGGGTAATACCTCGACTGCCGGAGGGCCGGGGAGGATGGTCCTCATGGAGGCCGGCAACGAGGGCCCTAGTCAATCCATCCCCCAGCCGTGGACTGCTCGGGAGACCAATACGGCCCCAAAGTCTAGTGAATGACCCCCTATGGGAGAAAAGGGAGCGGTGACCTCTGCTAATTCAGAGGTGTCGAATACCATGATGGACGCTCTTCAAAGTGCATCTGTCCTGGACGAGCACAACATCCTAATGGGTGTGGTGTCTGAGAAGATTCAGTCCGCCAAGAGTGGACTGAACGAAGCCTTCTCCAGCCTGCTAGCAGGCTTCGAGGTACGCAATGTAATGTTTTTTGATCTTTTTTGTGAGAAATATTCCCGTATATAGATAGTAGCCCCTGAGACTCTGTTCGGTTTTCTGAAAGAAAAGCGAGCAGAGGATCAATAATCAGTTGTTGAGTGGTAACATGCTATTTTATTTGAATTTCAAAACAGGCCTCTCTGTTAGCGGCGACTACCCAGTCAGCGGAGATTTCCAAACTCAAATGGAAACTAGAGCGAGCCGATGAGGATCTGGTCCTTGTTAACATGCAGCTCGACCAAGTGCAAGGTATAAGATACATCTTGTTGTATGTCTGTTTATTTCCGTGCTTTTGTGGAAGTTGAAGAGCTTTACTGTGCATGGGTGTACAGATGGTGCCGCCGTGGTGGAGACCCTTAGGGGTGAGCTTGCTCAAGCCAAGGTGTGATACGTCTCCAACGTATCTATAATTTTTGATTGCTCCATGATATTATATTATCTATTTTGGATGTTAATGGGCTTATTTTTACACTTTTATATTATTTTTGGGACTAACCAATTAACCGAAGGCCCAGCCCAAATTGCTGTTTTTTGCCTATTTTAGTGTTTGGCCGAAAAGGAATATCAAATGGAGTCCAAACGGAATGAAACCTTCGGGAGCGTTATTTTTGGAACAAACGTGATCCAGGGGACTTGGAGTGGACGTCAAGAAACAATCAAGGAGGCCACGAGGCAGGGGGGCGCGCCTACCCCCCCTGGGCGCGCCCTCCACCCTCATGGGCCCCTCGTTGCTCCACCGACCTACTTCTTCCTCCTATATATATCCATATACCCCGCAAACATTCAGGAGCACCACGAAACCCTATTTCCACCGCCGCAACCTTCTGTACCCAAAAGATCCCATCTTTGGGCATTTTCCGGAGCTCCGCCGAAGGGGGCATTAATCACGGAGGGCGGGCCTCTACATCATCTCCATGGCCTCTCCAGTGATGTGTGAGTAGTTTATATCGGACCTTCGGGTCCATAGCTAGTAGCTAGATGGCTTCTTCTCTCCCTTTGGATCTCAATACAAAGTTCTCCTCGATTCTCTTGGAGATCTATTCGATGTAATCTTCTTTTGCGGTGTGTTTGTCGAGATAAGATGAATTGTGGGTTTATGATCAAGTTCATCTATTAACAATATTTGAATCTTCTATGAATTCTTTTATGTATGATTGGTTTATCTTTGCAAGTCTCTTCAAATTATCAGTTTGTTTTGGCCTATTAGATTGATCTTTCTTGGAATGGGAGAAGTGCTTAGCTTTGGGTTCAATCTTGCGGTGCTCGATCCCAGTGACAGAAAGGGAAACGACATGTATTGTATTGTTGCCATCGAGGATAAAAAGATGGGGTTTATATCATATTACATGAGTTTATCCCTCTACATCATGTCATCTTGCTTAAGGCATTACTCTGTTCTTATGAACTTAATACTCTAGATGCATGCTGGATAGTGGTCGGTGTGTGGAGTAATAGTAGTAGATGCAGAATCGTTTCGGTCTAGTTGTCACGGACATGATGCCTATATACATGATCATGCCTAGATATTCTCATAATTATTCGCTTTTCTATCAATTGATCGACAGTAATTTGTTCACCCACCATAATACTTATGTTATCTTGAGAGAAGCCACTAATGAAACCTATGGCCCCCGGGTCTATTATCCATCATATAAGTTTCCAATCTATTTTATTTTGGAATCTTTACTTTCAATCTATATCATAAAAATACCAAAAATATTTATCTTATTATTATCATCTCTATCAGATCTCACTTCTGCAAGTGGCCGTGAAGGGATTGCCAACCCCTTTATCGCGTTGGTTGTGAGGTTCTTATTTGTGTGTAGAGGTACAAGGTGACTCGCGCGTGGTCTCCTACTGGATTGATACCTTGGTTCTCAAAAACTGAGGGAAATACTTACGCTCCTTTACTGCACCACCCTTTCCTCTTCAAGGGAAAACCAACGCAGTGCTCAAGAGGTAGCAAGAAGGATTTCTGGCGCCGTTTCCGGGGAGATCTATGCCAAGTCAAGACATACCAAGTACCTATCACAACTCTTATCCTTCGCATTACATTATTTGCCATTTGCCTCTTGTTTTCCTCTCCCCCACTTCACCCTTGCCGTTTTATTCGCCCTCTCTTTCTGTTCGCCTGTTGTTTCTCCTGCCTTCTGTGTGCTCGTTCTTTTTGCAATCTGTTGCCATCATGTATGAAACTGGGGAGGTTATCATTGATAAGGATAATAATATGGAAAACTTTGATGCTATTGATGATCCTCTTGAAAATCCTACTATTTTACACACTAAAAAGTTTCGGATTGGTAGCGGTAATATTATTGCGAAGGGAGTTATTCAAGATTTCTTTACTTGTGCCGGTGCTTTGCCCACCATGAGTGGATCTATCCTTCATAAAACTAGTGGTCTTGGAGAAGCTATATCTTTGCTCATAATTGAACTTGAAAGACAATTTTTACGTATGCATCATTCCATACAAAGGATTTTCCTAGAATTTTCTAATATTGAGCATTCTTCTGTTAAGCGAGTAGCGACCATCTTTTTAGCTCATGAGTTCAGATTTATAATAAAAGAGGCCAATGAAATTTTTGCGCATTATATGGTGGATGCTGGCCGTCCTCCCATAGAAGCAATTCTTTTCTATCAAGAAGATATTATGCGTTTACGATCTTTAGATCATGTTGCTTTTAATGAAAACCTTAGAAAAAAGGTTCCTACCGATGCTCTTGTTAATAGGATCTCTGAACTTAATGATAATTTTGCCATCCAGAACAATGGGCTAGGTTTTTCCCTTGAACAAAGGCTCATGACTTTTTGCCAAAAGAATGCTTATAATGATGAATTGATTGTGCAATATGAGGGGCCAAAGGAGGAACCAATACCTCCCGAGCTTGATCTTGGGGACTTTTGTCCCATAAAATTTAGCCCTTTTGATTATTTTTGCTTTCCACAAAGGAAGCTTGCTGCCGAACATAGGGAGTATGAGATGAGCTTTCGCGATTTATCTTATCATTATCATGGCAATACCTAGATCTATCCTTGCTTTTAGGGCTAGCTAAGGGTGTTAAACGATAGCGCTTGTTGGGAGGCAACCCAATTTTATTTTTATTCCTTACTTTTTGCTCCTGTTTAGTAATAAATAATTTATCCAGCCTCTGTTTTGGTTGTGTTTTTTGTTTTTAATTAGTGTCTGTGCCAAGTAGAACCGCTGGGAAGACTTGGGGAAAGTCTTTTTGATCTTGCTGTAAAAAACAGAAACTTTAGCACTCACGAGAATTGCTGCCATTTATTTATTGGAGAGTGATATTTGGTTAATTATTTTTGAAGATGATTAATAGATAAATTCCTCACGTCCAGAAATTTATTTTAGAATTTTTGGGGTTCCAGAAGTATTCGAAACATGCAGATTACTACAAACTATTCTGTTTTTGACAGATTCTGTTTTTCGTGTGTTGTTTGCTTATTTTGATGAATCTATGGCTAGTAAAAGAGTTTATAAACCATAGAGAAGTTGGAATACAGTAGGTTTAACACCAATATAAATAAAGAATGAGTTCATTACAGTACCTTGAAGTGGTGGTTTGTTTTCTTTTACTAACGGAGCTCACGAAGATTTTCTTTTAAGTTTTGTGTTGTGAAGTTCTCAAGTTTTGGGTAAAGATTTGATGGATTATGGAACAAGGAGTGGAA